>NC_054600.1:13887500-14165000 GCF_004785595.1 Juglans microcarpa x Juglans regia | reverse complement strand
ATCAAGGGTGCTCCCATAACTCTGACACTCTACTCATAAGAGCTACATATTTTCCTTAAGAGTATTTATAAAACTCATCCTCTCAATCATTACTGGATGAATGCATTTACGACCACCAAATAATTCGTTTTTCCCATTGAACCTAGTTCTCAAGATTCCTAATCTTAGAGTTGGGTATCCTCGTATGTGGTTCATGATTGTATGGGCTGGTTCTTAAGAAAAATGAGTAGCAACATGCTTGCATCTAACATAATTATATTCCTTTAATTTTTTATTAATCACATCATCATCATTTTCAATAGAAAGTAAATGAACACTAGGATCAAAATGAGTAGCAACATGCTTGCATCTAACATAATTATATTCCTTTAATAATTTTTCTACGTAATGCGATTGATCAAGAAAAATATCATCACATGTTTTGATGATTTTCATACCCAAAATAAAATTAGCCTCACCAAGATCTTTCATATAAAATGATTACAAAGCATGTCTTTTGTTTCATTTATAACATGCAAATTAGAAACAAATATCAATAAACCATCCACATATAGGCTAATAATAACATGCAAATTATCCCAAGATGTATAATAAATACATTTATCACTCTCGTTTGGCTTGTAGCCATTCTCGATCATGCAAGAGTTAAATTTCTCATACTATTGTTTAGGTGTCTGTTTTAAGTCATATAGGAATTTTAAGAACTTACACACTTTCCTTTCTTGGCCAAGCTCTACAAAGCCTTTGGGTTAATCCATAGAAATCTCTTCATCTAGGTCCCCATTTAACAAAGTTGTCTTAACATCCATTTGATGGATTTTTAAATTATAGATTGCTGCAACAACAATCAATAATCTAATGGATGTTATTCTTGTAACCGGAGAAAATCTGTCGAAAATATCAAGGTCAGTTGTTTTTTTTAACTTTTTGCAACAAGTCTAGCTCTGAATTTCTCAACTATTCCATCCGGTCTAATTTTCTTTCTAAAGACCCATTTACACCCTATAGTTTTGCAACCTGGTGGTAATTCAACTAATTTCTAATTTTTATTTATTAGAAATTAGTGAATCCATCTCATCATACATAGCCTCTTTCCAAAACATAGAACCAGATAATGCTAAAACTTCTTGTAAAGTATTTGGATTTTCATCAATATTATAAATATTATAGTCGGCACCAAAATCTTTTTCAATTCTAACTCTTACTCGTTAATTCAAATTTTTCTTCATTCCCTGGAGGAGTAAAAGAACTAGCTTTAGAAAAAGTATTTTGTCTAAATTCTTGACTACAAACTTCACATTTTTTAAATCTTTTCTCGGTTTGGAAATTAATCCTAAACTACTCATGACTGCAACATATCTACTATTAATATGACATAAACGCGCATGCCAAAAATTTAAAGAAGAAAACATATAAACAGAAACATTCGATGCTTTATTATCAACGTTCAATTTAAACATTCCATCACAAACATAGCTCTTGCCCAAAAAACTCTATTTTTTGTAGTAACATAATGATCAGATTTCATAGTTTGCTTGAAGCCAACTTTGTTGAGTAGAAAGCTTGATATCAAATTCTTCCTCATCTATGGTGTATAGAGCACATCTTTGAGCTTCAATATACATCCAAAGATGAATTTCAGCTCGACCTCATCACTTCCAAAGACCTCGGTTTAGCTTGAATCACCAAGCATAATAGTTTTCTCTTCTTCAAAGGGAGTATACTTTTTGAACCAACAAAGCATATTGGCCTCTAGCTTCCTCTTCTACTCAAATATGCGTAATTAAAGTCTCCAAGGATGTCTCATTTTGTTTGTAGTGCATCGACTTTTGAAATTCTCTCCATGAATGTGGTAGCTTGTCAATACTGCCACAAACAATTAGATTGTCTCCAATCTTGATACCCTCGGATCGAGCTTTTGCTACAACCATTTGATATTGAAAGAAATAACTTGCTGCATATTTTTCTTTGCTTTAGCTTCTTCCGTATCATATTTATTTTGTAAAACTTTCCAATTTTTCTTTGCAGAAGAGTAAGTAGTATTGTAGGAATTATAAAATTGATCCGCAAGATAATTCAAAAGGTAACATCGAAAATTATACTTATATTTTGTATATTTTTCAATCTTTTCTTCATGAGCTTTCATTTATGCTTAAGTCATATTCTCGATAGTGATGTTGCTAGCATTCTTTGCAGCGAGAACATAGGAAATGTTGAGAAGGATTAGATAGAAGAGCACCTTGCACTTTCATCTCTTGAAATGAACTCCCTTGAAATGAAAGGGTTTGTTGAGGTAGGTCTCCAAAGTTTTACGTCGATTTTTCGTTGTCAAGCTCCATTTGATGAAACTTCTTAAAATTGTTAGGAAATACATAGTAATAAAAAAAAATTACAATGAAATGAAATTCAAACGAAACCAGCTCGGACTGAGGCACAGAAGTCTCGCTCTCTTTAAGAAGACTCAAGCCCTCTGACTTATATAAAATTTCAATTGAACTGGTGTAACAGATCTCTTCTTGACTTGTCTCCTCCAAGATACAACAACTCAATTGATCGCCGTACAGCTTGAATCAACTCTGCACAAGTGATTGAGCACAAAATTCCTCTCAAAATAACACATTTCTCATCTAAACAATTCTCAATAATCTCAAAACACTACCATATTTTTTTCTTCATAATAAACTTCTCACTATACGTACAATGATGGACAAGAAAGATAGCTTCAACTTTTTCTATCTTTCGTACACCCCAATACTCTACTTCTTAAAACCTCTTTTTCAAAGACTACATGTTGGTTTTGTTTTCCAAATCTAATGTGCTGTTAATGCCATGTCCTACTCTTAGATTCTAGAAAACCAATGAAATCATCCAAACTGCTTTCCCTTATCCGTTGAAAACAATCTTAAAGATTTTTATCAGATTAATCTTCCTAAACAATCCGTTGAAAACAATATTGTTCGGCACTTTGAATGATTTCGTTTAAAACTTCCTAAACAAAAAACAAATCTAAGGAAAGCAAAAGTTACATTAAAAAAGTCTAACTACAATCTATTAAAAAATGTCAACAGGGAATGATGGAGTAGAGGATGAAGATTCTAATGATAGGTGCGTGTGTGTTTTTATGGGTGTAAACTCTTGTATCTATACCCAAAATGTTAAAGAGAAATGGAGAAAATGCTAAAAGAAAATGGAGAAGAATGGGAAGGAGAAGATGAAAAGGAAGATTTTTGAAAAATAGAGACAAGAGAGGAGGAAGAGAGAAGGTGGAGCTCCTCCCTTTCTTTGGTGTGGCTGTTCGATTTGTTAATATTAAGAGGGATGGTGGCTCTCGGGTACAGGAGGAAAGAAAGCTTTAGTTTCAATCCATACACGTCTATCATTATGGATCTGAGTCTAAACCATATTTTTGAATTCTGTTTTTTTTTTTTTTTTTTCAGCTCCTCTTTGGAACAGACCGGGTATTGTAGTCTGTTTAACACCCACCAACCCAAACACGCCACGTTAGCGCAGTACAAGTTAAAGCAATGAGATCAGTCACATGGGATTGTTACTGAGAAATCAAAGTGTGAAGCCTACGAATTTCATCTGCTGTTTTTCCCTTCACTCATATGGTATCAGAAATTGAATTACCATTCAGACACGCATGAACAACATATACTACTCTGCGTGTGGGTTGCTAATAAGATTTCAAGCTTTACTTCAGTTGTTGCGATAAAATTGAATTCAAATCTAAGCATGTCAACCACTAGTTCAAGTCATTTCCTAACAACACCCACATCAAATACAATTGGGATGGTCAAACGTTTAAGGTTACATCACTTACAGAGTTTCTACTTCTTGAAAAATGATGAAACTACATATTTGGGGTAGGGCTTCATAGCAAGGCATGTCGGAATGTTCTCAGGTTGTTCTATCCACAGCTTGTGAGTTATGCCAGCAGTTGTCAGCTTTTCTGACAAGTTCAATATTTAAGGTTCACCCTTCGGCCTCGAGGTTCACGGGGTCAAGGCGTTGAGGAGAGATGGGGTAGTCGAGGTTCCCGATGGCCGATGAGAGAGAGGAACAAGGGGTGGGTAGGGGCTTTACGGTCGACGGTAGAGAGGGTGAGGAGAGGGGTTCGAGTGCGGGAGAGGACTGATGGGTAGGGATTTCCTTTAGCGTGTGTGTGTCGCGTTCCCACGGTTAGTCTCATGGGTGGCCTACATGTCAAGACATCATTGGAGGGTGTTATTTGGCCTTCCTTCCTGCTAGAAGATTTTATCTTCTCTCTCTCTCTCTCTCTCTAGAATACGCAAAAGCTTTACCGAAATAAGTTTGTGTGTTCCTTGATAGTGTAATTAATGCCCAGAAGGAATTTAACATATATATATATAGCAGGATTTTTGGAAGGAGTAGGCTATGAGGGCAAAGCTTATACCAAACCCCTAGTCATTCACATGCCATACGAGTTTAGAATGGAAATATGTTCTTGACATAGTCTCTCTTGTTCAAGAACACTAAGTTCTTTAACACTTTTAAGAGAGAATATTTGTTGATCTCTCTAAATATACTGATCCATATATAAAAGGTTGACGTTTCCACGTATATTCGACGATATTTGGGATGTATAGGGATATGGAAGAACGTACTTGGGTTGATATTTTCACCTAAAACTTGTCAAAGTACTAGAGAATTGGACATTAAAGATTGATCTAAACAATATAACGGAGTAATTTTGATTCCTGTCAATGTGTCCCATACAAACACTTAACAAAACCATCCAAACATATATATATATATATATATATATGTATATGTGTGTGTGTGTGTGTGTATAGTATAGAACTGGATAAATTAATTAGTTTCAACGGAGCACATATAGTCCAAACTAGGTGTGAATATTATCACAATTACTCCAAAATGAACGATAACATTATAATTTTAAGAAAGAAAATATCAATTGTAGAGATTTAGCGTAAAGTCTATCAAAGTCATTTTAGGTTAGAAACTAATATACAAGCTAGCTAGCTAACTAGGTGTGTGTGTATATATATATATATACACTACAACACAATTTTTCTTTTGTGACAGAGAAAACCGTCACTAAAAATTGTCAAAACGTCACTAAAGATATTTGGTGACGGTTTGAAATCGTCACCACGACTGTCACCTAATGTGCATCACAGAAAACAATTGGTGACGGTTTACTGTTGAACCTTCACTAAAAATATTTTTAGTGACGGTTGGAGGTGTTCCGTTTGGTTGAACGTTCGAAAGTTACTTTTTTTTGTGACGGTTGAGAACTGTCACAGAAAGTAATGTTCAGACGTCAAATTGAACATTCGAACGGCAACCTGACCACTTGGCATTCGAATGAGAGAATTTGACGTTCGTTGATTATAGTTCGAACATATCATATTTACGTTCGAACGTTTATGCGTCCGAACGTTCATTATAATAAACGTTCGAAATTCCGTTCGAAAGTTAACGGACAAATGTTCAAATGTAACGGGTTTAACGTTCGGACGTTATTTCGAATGTAAACGAAGGAGCGTTCGAATGCAAGTAGTACGTTCGGGGCTTTGTTCGAACGTTAATCTTTTAATCGTTCGAATGTTTTGTTCTTTTGAGTGTGAGTACGTTCGAACGTAAAGGCCTACGTTCAAATGTTACTATCCAATTTTATGTATTCATGTTCGAAAGTTGGTTCGAATGTGAACCAACGTTCGAACATTTTTAATTTACATTCGAATGTACAGATCAGAAATACTAATTTCATAGAATTTAAAAACATATCAATTGTATCATATTACATAGCATCAATTAACAAGTAACAATGTCCTATAAAATTTTAAAATTAGATATTAAAACTAGCCATCAATACTGATAAAATTTATTTCTTCTTTTTCCCTCGCCCACCGCGATTATGTTGCAACGACATAACACGCTCCATTTGCACCATCATCTCTCGTTACACTTGCTCTTGGACTTCACTGTGTATTCTTTCCTCCTGGTCTCTCTGTTGGTCCTACAAACGTGTCTCTAAATGAGACTGTCGTTCTAAGAGAGACTCTAACTCTTGCTGTCTCGACCTCATATACTCATTCTCACACCGTACAACTTCTAAATCTTTGGTAAGATTATTAATTTGTGAAGTCAATGAGGTTGAGGAGGATAAACAGCTATGCTTAATAGATCATCTCAAACCTCTTGCCATACTAGACTACGGCCCGAGCACTTGCGTGAATATGTCTATGTCACTAGGGGAGGATTCCCCAGAAGTTGACTGCATTTCTATCATTTTTTCCTACAATTTTAAAGGTAATGATCGTTAATAAGTAACGTATTAAAAGAAATAGAAATAAAAAATAAATTATTCACATGTTACATAATTTATTTAACAAAATTAACACTGCTTACATAATTATTTGCAACGACAAGACCCATCCACTCACTATGCTCATTAGTGTGGGCAGCAGCATAGACATGAATGAGATAAAAGTTTTCAAGATCATCACCTTTCTAACAAAGCGATATACGCAATTTTAAAAAGATAATGTTAGTACTTGAATAAAATAATATCAGAAAAATAAATGAATTCTATAATTTTTTAATTACCATTTTTTCAGCAAGACGGTGGACTGACCTTGAACCGGCACGATGGTGGACAGTTAGAGCGGATCTATTCTGTGCATTTGTAGAACTCAAATGCTACAAAATATATTAAGAATGTTAATTGTAATATATATACATATAATATATAGAACGAATATGAATGTAAATAATTAAAAGATATAAATGTAAAATACCTGATAATCTGGAGATGCGAAAATATCACAACATTTTCTCTAATCATCTAACTTCATCTGTTGGAAAGGAGACTGCGTAGCCTTTTCCAACATCTCAAACTTCTTAAAGTGGTCATGACATCATCCCTTGTGACGTCAGAATAGTGTAGCCATCAACTCATTCACGGTTCTCAAATCCTCGCTACGGCCAAAGTCGAGGTCGAATTCATCCTAACAAGTGAATCAAGTCAAAAATATGATATACTAATCTAGGTGAAAAAAATGTACTCTCAAAGTAAACTCACCGGCACACGACTTCGAATGTGCTCCTTAATCTCATTTGGAACATCTCGCCATGAGCGCATATAAAATGGAGCATAAACTCGAACTACTATACCAATATAGGAGGAAAGCGTTGCTGCACTATCATCCATTCCTCCAGTGGAATTATCAGGAATGGTGATCTTGAGTTTTCCGTGCCTTCTACTTTTCTCAAGAGAGATGCCACGTTTATAGCCACGACCGTGACGTGCAGATGCATCAACTACATGATAATAGATAGTATAATTATAGTTACATAGTTATTGAGACAAAAATATTAACTATATAATTAATTATCAACGACAATATTTCCTTACTGGTAGGTGTTGACCGACTGTTATTCTCTTACGTGTTAACTTGATTTTCAGGAGCGGATTCTTCGAGTGGGGAGTCCTCAATGGGTTCGGGACTTGGACTTGGCGGAGGCTCATTTCTTTGTTGTCGTTTTGGCGGCATTCTTGAAAATAATTAATAATATCAAAGAAAATTAATTAGAACAAATTATAAAAATTCAAGATATTTTATAGTCACCTATATGAATAAAATATTTAGTACTTTTATTCTTCATCTTCAGATGTATTTTCCATGCCTGTTTCAGAATCTCCCTCAATAACATCTTCATTATCATCATGCACCTCTTCTTCATCCTCCTTATCCACCTCCTGGCCGGATTCTGATTCGTCTTCATCTTCTGACACTTTTTCTTCTTCTTCTTCTTCCTCACTTACTTGAATTGAATGATCACTTAATACAGACGGATCGAGATGGATGGGTGGGACATCATCTCTACACAAGGGGAGCAACTCGAGTGCACCAAGATTAACAAACAAGTTAATACCCTCTCCATCTTCCTGGTATGCCTCCACAATCGGAGTATCATCTTCATCTCCACTATTCTCGTACTCTGCACTCGTTCCTGCTTCATATATATTTCGATGGACAAATTTTTGTACGACTCGCCAAATTATCTCTCCACTATTTTCATCAACACTTTTCATTGGATCAATCAAGTAATAGACTTGCGTAGCTTGACAAGCCAATATGAATGGATCATCTTCTTACCATTTAGACGTAATATTGACACTCATAAAGTGATTATCCCTATGTATCGAAATCCGACCACCGCCTAGATCCCACCAATCACATTTAAAGACATATGTTACAGACCCACTCAGATATTTCAATCCGATAATATCATGTATGACACCATAATAGTCAATATCATCTGTTCCATGACTCCCCTCGACCAACACACCAGAGTTTTGAGTCTTTCTATTACGTTCACGGTCCAGAGTATAGAATCTATAACCTCGAACCGTGCATGCAGTGTATCGAAGTGCTCTATTTGAGGGACGACGAGCCAGTGCATATAATTCAAAAGAAATTGATCCGGGATCACGAGTACGTTGTTCCAAAATCTAACAATGGAAATAGTATATATTTATTAAAAGTTACCTAGAGTTAAAAGTTTCAAAATATAATATATATATATATAATTTTAGTTCATACACGTTCTTCAAACCATTCGGGAAATTCTTCCTCGTGTCTTGCCTTTATATTTTCTATGCATTACGTCCTAAGTTTGTCCATGTGCTCATTGTTATAGATAAATGCAAAAGATGTATATTTTGAGCACAATAATTATAGTTAAACTTGAAAAAAACTAGAATTATTCGAACTATAGAACGACATACCTGAGATAATCATCAATCTCTCGACAATTATTTAGCACATACCATTGAACTTTACCCAACTCTCCATTGATTAAATCGTAACCCATTTATGCACCCAAGAGTCGTACATTCTGGGAAAACATTGATAGCTCACGAGGAGGCAGAACAGCAAGATCAGCATTTCGCTCTTGACGATTAAATTGTGTCTCAACACTACAAAAATATAAAGAGCAAAATGTTAACCATTCATATATAAGCCTCTACTATTGAACCCTCAGCTCTGGCTTTATTCCCAACAGTGCGCTTCAGTCGACCCAAATATCTTTCAACTGGATACATTCAACGAAACTGCACCGGTCCACCCAATAGTACCTCTCGCGGTAAATGTATTGCTAAATGGACCATGACATAAAAAAATGATGGTGGAAAGATCTGCTCGAATTTACATAGTATTGTAGTAATATATTCTTTCAATTTCTACAACACATCTCGATTTACTACCCGAGTGCACAAATCTTTAAAAAACATACAAAGTTCGGATATGGCGACACGTACATTAGATGTCAGCTTCCCACAAATTCCCACAGGCAATAACTTCTGCAAAAATACTTGATAGTCATGACTTTTCAATCCACTGATTTTCCAGTCATCAGGACTCACGCATCTACCAATATTTGAAGCATAACCATCTGGCAACTTCACACCTTGCAACCATTTGCAGAAGTCCATCCTCTCCTCCCTCGTCATCGTAAAACATGCATGCGGCATGACCACCCTATTGCCTTCCACCTGCAAATGTAGATTATGTTTAATTCTCATTCTCTCAAAAAATTTCCTTGTCTTGATCGTGTCCTTCATCTTTTTGTTAATGTTCATCAATGTACCCAGTATATTATCACAAATATTATTCTTTATGTGCATTACATCTAAACTATGTCGCAACATGCAGGACGACCAATACGGCAAGTCAAAAAAAATACTACTCTTTGTCCAATTCAATTATGTTATGCCTCATTTTCTCTTGTTCTTTCCCAGACTTTTGCTAAAATTGTTCATTCTAACATGTACCAATTGTTCCACTATCTCTTGCCCAGACAACTCTTTTGGTGCAATTCTATTCTCTATTCTCCTATCAAACTTAGCACATTCTATTCTCCATGCATGATTTGCTAGTAAATAACGTCGATAACTCATGAAACACAACTTCTGAGAATATTTTAACCACTCACTAGCAATTTCTTTATTACACGTCGAATACGCTAACTTCCATTTCGTACTCTAGCCGGAAAGATTCCTATATGCTGGGAAGTCATTTATGGTCCACATTACCGCAACATGCATATAAAAAGATGTCGACGTGGATGCATCATAAGTTCTAACGCCTGTTTCCCATAACTCTTTCAGCTCTTCAATCAACGGTTGCATGAATACATCAATGTCATTCACAGGTGATCTTAGGCCGGAGATAAGTAAAGTTAACAAAAAGTTGGGCGCCTTCATGCACCTCCATTGTGGAAGATTTTACAGAACCAACACTACTGGTCAAGTGCTATAACTTGTACTCATATTCCCAAAAGGGTTGAATCCATCGATTGTGAGTCCCAAGCGCACGTTCTGAACTTCTATCCCAAACTCTGGATATTGATTATCGAAATACTGCCACACAAGTGAATCAGCTGGGTGCCTCATATATGTGTCGTCCTTAACTCTTTTCTCCTCATGCCACCTCATATCATGAGCTGTTTTCTTACACATATACAGTCTTTGCAACCTAGATCTCAAGGAAAAATACCGCAATACCTTAACCGGCACGTTTTTCTTACCCTTCCACCTCGACTCTCTGCATACAGGACATGCTTGTTTCTCCTCGTTCTCCTTCCAGAATAAAATACAATCATTCTTGCATGTATGTATATGGACTTATACTCAAATCCTAATCCCTTTCTCAACTGTTTCGCTTTATAAAAGTTATTGGACAATGCAGACCCTTCGGAAAGCACATCGTTAAATAAGTTCAATACCATGTTTATTGCTTTCGTCGACATCCTACACAATGACTTAATGTGAAACAACCGCACAATAAATGACATTTTTGAATGTTTTGTATAGCCTGAATAAAACTCGCGCTTTGCATCTTCCCACATTGAAGCGAAATTATCACAATCAGTCCCTCCGCCACTTGAGACATTGTCGTCAACATCATCTATAAACATTCCCGCTCCAATGTCATCCAACATCTCCTCCATCTCATCCTGCTCATAATCATCATCCATGTGCCGCAAATAATTGTGATGATCGACCAATACATCTGCTGACTGTTCATACGGCTCACCATGCAGTACCCATCGGGTATACCCCAGATCCATACCATTCACAAATATATGACTTTCTACTTCATCCAACCCTATCGCACACAAATTTTTACACCCTCGACATGGACACTTAATGTAACCACGACTATCAGCAAAGGCCCGTGCAAAATCAATGAAGGTTCTTACTCCAAGCGCATAAGGTACGTAATCCTTTCCAAGTTTATCGCCTAGACGCATCCAATTTTTGTTCATTTCTAAAAACATCTATCTATTAATAACACGTACATAAAAAATTCACATGCATGTCATACTCCAATACGAAGTTGCTTTTTTGATAAGGTAGTTGCTCCTATCCTATTCGAGATTATATTATTCATATTGCACAAATCTCGTCACTCTACTACTTTCCAAGTTTGTAGAAATTTCGACAGCACCTCCCTATAGTTCTCCAAGTATATATGTTCAAATAGAAGGATTATGACCCTACGAACAGTATACCCGAAGAACAGTAGAGGAAGACACCGAAACTTCATATTAAACGTGGAAAGTATGAGTAACAAAAATGTGTAATACAGATAATATAATCCCAAACTGTCCACACTGGACAATTCAAGAATTAGTGGACACATAAATATACACTAATTCCCAAACGGGTCTAAGGTTATTTATGCAATGTCACACACATCTATCAAAAAACACTACAAATAATATCTTCATGTTCTATGTCTAGATTGTCAAACAAATAGTAGTGCATGTTATATTGTTAAACTAGAGATAGATGAAAGAATACGTTCACAAGTTTCGTATCATGAGTAGATACGAGGGAGAATGATCTTAAAGAAATGTCTATTTTTTAGTCTAATTGCTTAACTGTCATAGACTCTCCAGTCCTAATAATTGTTATTATAATTGTTATATATAATTTTAAAGGTTATTATATAATTTTAATTATTATCATTCCTAAATTATCATTTTAATTGTTATACTTAATTGTTATGAGTCATTTATTTATATAGACAATAAGTATATAATTTTTATATAAGCATTTATTTGATCTTTATTTACTTACTCTCTAGTTTATTTTAAATAAATATATTTATTTATTCCAACTCTACTTATTTGGTAGGTTCAAGATTTTTTTATTGAAGGGTATTTGGCTTTCTTTCTTTATATATATATATATATATATATATATATATATATATATATATTTAAGAATATAATGATTTAGAACCTCACAATGGTTAGGATAAAGAGATGGACGGTTTATTAATAATAGTTATTATATGTATATTGTACTTTATATATAGTTAAGTTATATACTTTTTTTTTCTTTTTTTTAAAAATTAAGTTTTATACTCATCTTATTCCTAAAGTATCATTAATTTTAATTGTTATACTTAATAACTATAATTAATAATTACTAATTTTAATTATTATTATTCCTAAAGTCGTATCATTTTAATTGTTATACTTAATTGAATGAATTATTTATATTTAATAAGTAATTATTAATTATAGTTATTGTATGTATATATTATAATTTATATATAGTTAAGTTATAGACTTTTTTCCTTTTTTTTAAATTAAGTTTTATACTATAGTTATAATTTGAATAACAATGATTATTCTAACTAATCATATTCTAACTAAATGGTAAGAATATTAACATATTCCTAAACTTGAGTAAGCAATAAACATGTATTAACAAAACTTAAAGACAATATATTTCTAACCATGTAAACATATTTAAATAAAATTCACAAACAATAGTCACAATATTTCAAATCCATATAACAACATATTCACAGTATTCTCACAACAATATTTATACACATATTAATTCATCAATGAATACCATGCATAAACTCACAAACTATTCACAAACAATAATCACAATATTTATGCAATGTCACACCATATCTATCAAATTCACACTACAAACAATATGTCCATGTTGTTTGAATTAACAATGTCACCTTCTAGTAGTGTTATATTATTAAACTAGAGAGAGATGAAAGATTATGTAAAATAGTTTCCCATCAGTACACAACGAGAGAGAATGATCTTAAATAAATGTATAAATTTTAGTCTAATTACTTAACCGTCACAAACTGTCCGACCTTGACAACTCTCAAGGCCGGAAAGACTTTAAAAGTAAAGCAATTTGACCGAAATTTCTTCAAAATCATTCTTCTCCGGGATGTACAAGACACGAAACTTGTTCACATATTTTTTCATCTCTCTCTAGTTTAACAATATAATACAATACGAATGTGACATTGTTAATTTATAAAAGAAATAAAAATTAATAGTTATGGAATCAAAAGTTCAGATTTCTCAACAGCCAACAAAGTTTTTTATAGTGATTTTAGATTGGTTGGGGCTATCCTATACGAAATAATTTAATTGTTATTATAATTGTTATACTTAATTTGAAAGGTTATTATATAATTTTAATTATTATCATTCCTAAAGTATCATTTTAATTGTTATACTTAATTTGAAAGGTTATTTTATAATTTTAATTATTATCATTCCTAAAGTCATATCATTTTAATTGTTATACTTAATTGAGTGACTTATTTATATTTAATAAATAATTATTAATTATAGTTATTGTATGTATATATTACACTTTATATATAGTTAAGTTATATACTTTTTTCCTATGCATTTCATTCTTTCTGGAAGGGAAAAAAAAAAAAAAAGAAGTACCCCTATCATGGTGAACCTCTCCTTGTGATCGGGATGAGGTAGATGCCTCCCAGTCGGGGGGCGGATCGAATCGGAGTTTCCTTAGGTAGCCACCGACCTACAGTTATCCTTAAACTTCCGTGCTTGGTGGAGAAGAAGCGAACAAAGGTACGCTCGCTTGCTGTCTTGTTCTCTGCCGCGAACTGGGATCACTCGCCAGCTAGGTCAAATTGGAGCAAGATTTTTTGAGAAAAAATGACCCATATTCGGGGACAAGGGGCGGAACGACCTCTCGATCTACTTACTGCAGCCCAAGAATAAAAACGTCGTCTAGGCGTTCCCTGTTGCTCCGATCTCCTACGCCTAGGACGTTGTCTGGCTTTTTTTTTAAATTAAGTTTTATACTATAGTTATAATTTGAATAATAATCAAATTCTGGATAACTTAGTATGAATATATTACATATACTTATTAAATGTTAAATATTAAGTCTCACATTAAATGTATATTAAATTTTTTTAATCTTAAATCTAAGCATATAAACATATTCAATAAAAATTCACGAACAATAATCACAATATTTCAAATCCATATCACAACAACAACAACAATATTTCCACAACAATATTTTTACACATAAATTCATAAATGAATATCATAAACTCACAAACTATACAAACAATAATCACAATATTTCAAGAGTAAGCATAAAATCACAACATGTATAAACATATTCCTCAACTTGAGAAAGATAATTAGCACTCACAAATTCTTCAAAGCCAAAAAATATTATATCAAAATTTTCACATAATTCCTAAACTTAAACACAATATATTTCTAACCATGTAAACATATTCAAACAAAAATCACAAACAAAAATCACAATATTTTAAATCCATATCACAACATATTCACAATATTCCCACAACAATATTTCTATACATATTAATTCATCAATAATACCATAAACTCACAAAGTATTCATAAACTAAACAAACAATAATCACAATATTTCAAGAGTAAGCATAAAATATATAAACATATTGTTAAAGTTTAGAAATATACCTAGCACTCACAATATCCGCTTACAAATCAAAAGCTTCAAACTTGTCAAAACAGCCAATCCTTCAAAAAAATACAACACTAACTTATTAGAAATATATATAACAAAAACACAAGACAAATATAATAAAATTCAAGAAAATACAAAACAAAAATAATTTTTCCTTACCAAAACTCAACTCAACTCTCACTCTAACACTCTTTCACTCTAACTCTCTCTCTCTCTCTCTAACCCACGTCCCTCTCTCACTCAACTCTCTTTCACTGAACTTTCTCTCACTCTAACCCACGTACCTCTCTCTCTCTAACCCAGGAAGTCTCTCTCTCACGTGTCTCTCTTGCGCGCACGGGAGAAGCAGCATAAATGAGGCTGCTGCCTCCCATGCGTGTATTCATTCAAAGTTAAAATTTTGAGAGAAACGTTCAAACGTTTAAGTTATACGTTCGAACGTTATATTATCCCGCCCAATTTTTAGATGACGTTCGAACGTTAAAAAAATAAGGATAAATTTTCTACAGAAAACATTCAGACGTTTTCTATACACGTTCGAACGTATCTTACAATAATGACGCCAAAATCTAGCGGAAAATTTCCCGCACTTTTATTTTCATGTTCGAACGTTAAGAATTTTGGTGTTCAAACGTTTATAAATTCCCAATGATTTTCATCAACTAACGTTCAAACGTAAAAATTTTAACGTCCGAACGTTCATATCATCACAGAGGTACCTAAATCGAGCGGGAAATTTCCCGCACTTTTATTTTCATGTTCGAACGTTTATAAATTTTCAGTTATTTTTATCGACGAACGTTCGAACATAATATTTTAATGTCCGAACGTTCAGATCATCATAGAGATACCTAAATCAAGCGCCAAATTTTTCGCACTTTTATTTTCATGTTCGAAAGCTAGAAATATGGAAGCATGGGATGCCAAGGTGAGTAATATGGACAATATATATAGTAAACTATATAATATATAATATATTATATTATATACTATATTATAGTATAGTATATATAATACACTATATATATATCCTAAACTTATAATTATATATATATATACATTATATATATTATATATTAATGATTTTCTGGAATCACATCATCTGAGAGTCATAATTTGTATGACTTTCAACTTCATCCAAATATATGACTTTCAATGGACACTTATATTGATGAACACTTATATCGATGTCTGAAGATACATACGGCCCACTTCATAGCCACAAATGCAACAGCTGAAAGTACGCAACTACAACGTGATCACCGAGCTAGCTAACTAGTCAGTCCTCTATATATTTATTACTTGTAACACAATCATAGAGGATGTTTGAACATTACTTTGAAAACAAAAGGGATCGATCCTCCCACTAAAACTGCCTTGCTATTTACTGATCCAATGGCCAGTCTCGTTTTTTATCTCCCTCTATATGAAAAAAGTATTATACTTTATATATAGTTAAGTTATATAATTTTTTTTTCTTTTTTTAAGATTAAGTTTTATACTATACTTATAATTTGAATAATAATCATATTCTAACTAAATTAGTATGAATATATTATATATACTTACTCCATGTTAAATATTAAAACAAGAATATTAGCTGTATATTAAATGTTTTTAATCTTTACTTAAATTAAGATCCTAAACTTATAATTTTCTTGTTAAACATATGCAATAAAAATTCAAAAACAATAATCACAATATTTTAAATCCATATCACAATAGCAACAATAATCCCACAACAATATTTCTACACATATTAATTCATCAATGAATACCATAACCTCACAAACTATTCATAATATTCACAAACAATAATCACAATTATTTCAAGAGTAAGTATAAAATCACAACAACATATATAAACATATTGCTGAACTTGAAGAAATATAACTAGCACTTACAAATTCAAAAAATCAATTAATCTAATTGTCATTCATTAGAGAGAGTAATTTGATTCCAATAAATCTATTTAGAAATTTGTACACTAGAATTTTGGGTACTAGTTGTAATAAATAAAGTATATCGTTTTGGACTAGTAATAAGAGCTTGTGATTCTAATGTTGTTTTCATTAGTTTATAATGGATCGTATATATATAATATATTATATATTATTTTATAATATATAATATAATATTAGATATATACTATAATATATATATAGTACAGTATATATATAATATACTATAGAATACATTATATATATATTAATATATAGTATATATAGATACTATAATATACTATATATATTATAATATAATATAATATATAGTATGCTATATGTTATAGTATACATTATAATATATAACATATATTAATAATATAATATATTATTGTCAATATCTTGGAAAATAAATCGAAAAATGTTCGAACGTACTAAGAATTACGTTCGAACATTTCGTGTATATAAGCCCAAAACAGAACGGTGAAATGTCATTTTCACCGTTACTAACATCATTCCCGTTTGCACACCGCTACTCCTTCCTCGCCGCCGCCTTCAAACTCCACCACAACCGTCACTAAAAGGTAAGCATTCATCTTTTAATCAAATAACATGTATTTTATTTGAGATTGGGTTTGGTTTTGTTTAAAACGGGTCAAGTGGTGGCCGGATGTTTAACTCAATTTTTTGGTCACCACGGCTTGCCATTGGCCAAATAGTTATCGTAAAAAAGTTTTTTGAAGTGTATACTTCATTTCTGCAGTAACATTTTGGCATTTAGAACCTTGTAGATTGATTTTAGAGATTTCAATAATGGCTGAGTCGACTTAGTCATTCGGTGTCGTAACGTTCGAATATACGACGTTTCAATTACATAGCCGTTAAGGCTTCTACGTTCGAACGTGTATTGTTTTACATTTGGACGTTATTTTTTAGTAAAATTTACGTTCGGACATTACTTATAACGCCCGAACGTACTATTTTTTAAATTTATTTATGTTTCAACGTTCGGACGTGCATCCTTTACGTTCGCACGTAAAACCCATACGTCCAAACGTACGTTAGTTAAATTTATTTACTGCTTACGTTCAAACGTGTATGTTATACGTTCACACGTATGTGTTTTACGTGCGAACATATAGGATACACATCCGAACGTAAATTTATTAACATTGTTTTACGTGCAAATGTAAAGGATACACGTCCGAACGTTTTATCTGAATGTTAGAACGTTTTTTTTGCTATGTTCGAACGTTAATGCAAAGCAGCTTAAAATTAACACAAAAAATGCATCAATGTAAATAATTTGTTTTTCCTTTTCTATTTTCAGGATATGGCTCATCATTTACATACTAGGAAACGAGGGAGGGTATGAGCCACTCAGGACACTGCTCGTATCGGGGCTCGTACTATTATGGTAGAGCGAGAGGTCCTGATTAATGAGTTCGATGAACTCATATGGAAGCAGACAAATCTGAGAGATGTTTTCATCAGTAGAGGTTGAGAAAATATCTGCACATTGAGGGGGAAGGTATACCCCTCAATGGTTCAGGAGTTATATATGGGATGTGTGACATGCCTCTGGACACATCCTCTCACACCGTGACTGTGTACGGTGTTTCCATTGAGATTTCACCAGATGTCATATCCGAGCACCTCGGGATTCGTCGAGAAGTTGAAACATCTGCACACGCTACATCCCGTGAGGATGTAGCCACTTCTGCATCATCTACTGGCCACCCATTTGAGCCAGCATCAGCCTGAGATGCAGACCGATCAGAGGCCGAGGATACTGGCCTCGAGGCTCAGGATGATGACCGAGATGAAGATTTCTACATCCTCACCGGGAGGGACCGCATGCAGATCGAGAGAAAGAACGCATTCGACCAGAACCATCTACTACCTTTCTTCCGCATGTTGCACCTTATTGTTGGAATAAACGTGGATCCTGTGGCACATAAAATCACATTTAGTCAGCTTCGGGCATATTTTTTAATACGAGTGACATGTGGAGATTCCATAGATTTGCCACTTCACATATTTGAGAGGATCCTTTACCAGGCGAGCATCGTCTCCATGGATAATCTCTTATACGGTGTCCTGATCAGCTGACTATTACTTGCACGGGGAGTGCCAACTCAACTAGAGGAGCGAGTTAAAGATCAGATGAGCCCCCTTGACATGACCACGCATTGACGTAGCATTGGACAGGCTAGGGGATGTCAGCCACCCCTGTAGAGGATCTAGTTCCGACGCAGCCTGAGCCAGGTCATGTGGGGAATAGTAGTCAGCAGCCGCCAAGTACATCTACGGGAGATACGCAGCCTGCTTGGGTTGATGCGGTGATCTCATAGCTAACTACGCATATCGATCATAAGATCGATTTATTGCTCGCGGCTATAGAGGCGTCTGTCTCTGAGATCGTCTATCGTGTAGGTATCCTCAACGACAAGGTTGATACCTTGACTGAGGAGGTACGGAGTTCGAATTTCGCAAACAACGCTATCACCTGAATATTGTTTAAGAAATTCGATCATATTTTGTATTTTACTTTTATTATTTGTAAAGAAAAATATTATTTAATATTTCTATGGTTTTTCATCATTCAATTCTCAATCTTATATAATGTTATATTTTCTATCTTTAATTCTAAATCACTGCACTTCAAATATATATAAACATAAATATATATTTATATATTACAAATTGTGTATATATATACAAGTCAATTATATAGACTTGTTCACAAATTATGCACTATAAAAACTACATAATTTTTAAATTAGAGTAATATTTAATTAAAATTGGTGCCAACGTTTGAACGTTAGTAATTAACGTTCGCATGTTGGCGCAAAACATTTTACGTTCAAACGTTAATTACTAACGTTCGAACGTTGGCACCAAAACATTTCACGTTCGCACGTAGGTAACCACAATATTCGAACTTATATGTGACGTTCGAACGTAAAATTTTCATATATTGGAACGTAAAAAAAAATCATCTGTCTTTAGTGACAGTTTCCAGAAATCGTCATAGAAAAGGGTTTTTAGTCACGGTTTGGAGACTGTCACAATTTTCTAACCGTCACTAAAAAATAATTTTGTTGTAGTGATACGCGCAGAAGAGGTTACGTATGAGGTAGACGGGGCGTTTTGGAAGGGAAGTCATCTTTCACTAAATATTTGTTAATCTATGCAATGTAAGCAAATAATAAAACTTTGTAATTCTTGAAAAGGGGATGAAAGAAAGAAAATGAGTCGGGAAGCCTTTTTATCGGAGAAAGGCTAGGGTGTGCGTCACTAGGTCGGTTAGAAAATTTGTTAAAATCTAAGTGTATTAATGCAGAAGTGGTAGAAATGTAATTATAGGAAAAGAATGTGCAAAAAACTTAAGAACATAAAGGGAATTAGGAAAAATAGGGACAAGACTGTAATTGTAAAAACTATTTAGAGCAAATGTAAATTAGTTACAACTATGGGCATAATAGCAAATAATAAATAAGAAAGACTAAAATTGTGCATAAAGGAAACTATCAAGGGAGAACATGTAAATATGAAATAAAGAGGGATAGAATAGTAGATCCCTAACAACTAGGAGTATAAACATACCTCCTTAAAGGGATCAACATTTAAGAGTTAAACCACTTGGCCAAAACCCAAATAGGAAATCTAGAACCCTAAAACTTAAATAACCTAGTAAACTAGGACTAACACGTTAACATTACTACAATTGATCTTGAAAATTTAACACAAACCCAAACATGAATAAGCTCAGCCTAAGATCATTCTCATTGGTTTGGTCAAATGAGAAGGTTGGCTAAAATTTATATAATTGATGCCAAAAAATCCTACATTGAATTGGATAAATCTAAAATAATTTAGATTTTTGCTACAGTGGTTGGCCAAAGATGGATAACTACAATTGATTCACCAAATATTAAAATATTAATTTCTCACTCTAAGCAAACATTTAAATATTAATTTCTCACTCCAAGCAAATATTAAAATTTTACTTTCTCACTCCAAGTGGTTTGTAATTAAGAAATTTAGATAGAAATTTAGATGAGTTTAATCAAATATTTTTTATTATTAGCATTAAATGACTTTCGAAAATATGACTTTTTAATATTAATTTAATTAGAATATAATTATTATTAACATTTAATTGGTAGAGCTACAAAATGTGATAGAAATAAATTAAATAAAAAATTATTAAATTAATAATATCTTATTATTATATAGAGAGTGAATGGATAATCCAATGTGGGGAATGAATTTAAATAAAATAGGTAAATGTAAAAAAGTGTGATATTGACTAAATTTTAAAGACAGATTTAGCCAAGCCAATAAGAATGCTTAAGACTCTCAATTTTATTTCTCACTAAGATCTTTCATCAAAAAGTCACAAGCAACACCAAACCCTAAATCTACACACAATGTTTCCTATTCTATCAATCATTCAAAATATCAACGTGGACGATAATTCATAATTCTATGAACTTGTGCACCGTTTCTACCATGAATTCAGTTGACCCCAAACACACACACACACACATATATATATATATATTTATATATATATTAGTTTCCTTCTCCATTTTCATCGTCAACTTTAATATATGTTTTCTAGAAAGCTTATGGCTTAAAGCAAAAATCATGAACAAATGAGATTCTAGAGCTTAGAATATTCTTACCACCCTTTTGAAGGAAATGAGTAGCTTTAAAGCTAAGTGGATTTCCGAGTAGAATTTATGTTTGAGGGATATTGGTGGGTTTGGATGCAAAGAAAGCTCAAGAAAATGCAAAAGGATTTTGGAAATTCCAGTACTTCTTGCCGGTCGATCAGGAGATTGGAGAGATCGTGGAATGAGAAAAAAATATAATAAATAAATTTTTCCCTTTTAGACTATGGGGTTCGGCCAGCCCTCCACTCAGACCATTTGATTAGGGTCCAGCTGACAAGACTAGCCTGCCACGTGACAAACATGGCCGCCGCATGGTAATTAATTTTTTTTAATAAATATATATTAAATTAAAAAAATTTGTGTAAGATACCGTTTATTATATTATTTAAATATTATTTTTTAACATTATTATTATTTTAAAAATTAAAAAACTAAATTATTTATTATATTTTATGTAAAAATTTAAGAAAGTTGCAATGATATGATAAGATGAAATGAAACACTCTTACTATATATCCAATTGGGACCTAAATTTTTTCTTTCAATTTTCTCTTTTTTAAGTTTATACTCACAATTTGTGTTTAGGTTTTCTATTAATTATTACAATGAATTATTCTAGCCAGTTTGTAAAACACACTATCTACATTAGTTAAATGGTAAGATTTAATTTGTAAGATTTAATTTTTAAATTTTTAAAAAAAAATCAAATTATGTTATATAAACATCTTACTAGATGTGTGATCCACACCTACTTATAAATAAAACTTTTTTATTATAATATATGCAGAAAGTCCAAAATTAATTAAAGTTGTAAATGCAAGTCTTTTAGGTCCCCCTCATATATAGGTACAAAGTAATTTGTAATTTCATTATCAAAGCCGTTCTTTCATTAGCTTGGCTAAAATTCAATTTAACTAATAAGATATTTAAAACATCCTCACATTAAATTAGTCATATCTATATAAATTTAGACATTAATTAAAGAAACTCACCGAATATGTGGGTATACAGTAAGTTAGCCAAATACTATAATATTCATTTCTCACTCCTCTCATCAAATATGTAGGTGTTTTTTATAATTAAGAAATTTGGTTCCATTTATTATTATTAAATATAAAATGTGATAAAAATAAATAAATTATTTAATATTAATAAGAATATTAGTTATTAATTTAATTAGAATAAAATTAATATTAATATTAATATTTAATATTTAATATTTAATAAATGTGATAAACATTAATATTAATTTAATAATATAATTATTATTAACATTTAATTGGTAGAACTATAAAATGTGATAAAAATAAATTAAGTAAAAAAACTTTTAAATTAATAATATTTTATTATTATATAGAGAGTAAATGAATATTAATTCAATGTGGGGATTAAATTTAAATAGAATAGGCAAATGAAGATTCATGTGATATTAGTTAAATTTTGAAGATGCATTTGACCAAACCAATAAGGGTACTGTTAAATATAAGAACTTACAATTTCATTCTTAATCTAAATTTCAAACTATACTCTTAAAATGTTGTAATTTTCAAAATAGTTTGAGTTGATTAATACGATAGAAACTTTTAAAAACTGATTCTCATGAAGGAAATAAGTGGAGAAAAGAAAATCACCCAACACAATTGGAGAATATTTTTTTTAATCATATTCATATTTGGAAAATTGTTAAATAGTTTCATAGTACAAATGATATACTATTCTTATCCTATATTTGAATGTCATATTATTAAAATTATTTATATATGAGAATCCTAATTTTTAATGATATGATCTCCCACACATTCTTCTTGCCTTGCTAATCCTACATTCAAAGGGGAAAAAAAATGATTTTTTTCTATACTCATGTTTGTGAAATAGATTGCAAGAATTTTCTCATTCTATGCAATTATAAAAGAAGACCCCGTTTGGATAATGAAAGTATTTCATCTCATCTCATCTCATCTCATCATTACAATTTTTTCAAGTTTTCACATAAAATATAATAAACAATTCAATTTGTTCAAATCTCAAAACAATATCAACATTAAAAAATAGTATTCTAATAATATTTTATTTAATTTTTAACTCTTATCTAAAATCATCTCATCTCATTTTACTATCTAAAATTAAAGTCGGTAGAATTTATAAAGAGTTTTGCAACATGCGTTGTTGGACAACTATTTTTAACATTTCATTTACTTGCGCCATTACTAGTTGGTTGATTTATTGCTCTTTATCCAATGAAAAATGATAAACTATAAACTAATTGTAAAAAAAATTTATCATTATTCTTATCCAATTTCCATCAATATTATGTATGTTAATTAAATAAATGAAAACAAGGAAGAGGTGCGCGAGCAATTTGGCATCCTAATGTCACATGGCATCCATCCTTCGAGCTCGTGGACCACCTATTAATTAACCCAAAAAAAAGAAAAGAAAAGCGAAGATAGTATCTACTTTATGGCTAGGATTCTTCGAACTATCCCGATCCAATGGTTCCGAACCTTAACTGCTAAGTTTCCCTCGTTTCAGTCTGCGCGCTCTCCTCCCTCCCTCTCACTATATATATGTATAACGCCAATAGAGAGACATAGAGAACAGAAAATCCGGACTCTACAGCCATTTTGGTTTTGGATTCTGATCGAGACGAGATGGCAACAGCAGAGACTGAGGCGGTGGGCTTGTTAGACGTTTTACCTGAAGGTTGCGTAGCCAACGTGCTGTCGTTCACCAGTCCTCCGGATGCCTGCCGATCGTCATGCGTTTCCACCACTTTCAGGTCGGCCGCCGATTCTGACGCCGTCTGGGACCGGTTCCTCCCACCCGAGTGCCAGAGTATAATCTCCCGCTCCGCAGATTCTTCTTCAATCCTTTTCTCTTCCAAGAAAGAGCTATATCTCCGCCTCTGCGACCACCCTCTCCTCATCGACGACGGCAAAAAGGTATATGATTACACTGCCCCCAGCGCAACCTAGTTTCTTATCGTTTTCAATCTTAAGTTTCTTCTCTATAGATATCGTCGATATGTTGTCGGATGGTTATTTTATTTAGATTTATAAGCATATTTCAAATTTTTGTGAATTGTTTCGATTTGTTAAGGTAAAACGTTTTGTATTCTTCATCTGTGAACTTTATATTTTGCGTGGCCGCTTTTCGAGACAGCATTTGAAGCTACAAATTATGGCGTACAATCGTTGAAAATCATCGTCTAGCGACTACTTGGATTTTATTATAAAATTCTAAAATATGATTATAATTAATTTTTACGCATTGCAAATTGGGTATTTTTCGTCTTCTTCTGGTTTATTTTGTTATATCGTCGTCTATAAAGCAGAGCACACTTTCCAATAGGCGTTTTACTCTCTGTCCAAAATTAGCACATTGCATGCATATTACTGCATGCATATTACAACTAACCTTTGAGTAATTGGAGGGTGAAATATCTCACTTCTGATGGTTATGATTGCAAAGTGTATAAGAACAGTTGTTAAAGGATTGATAGTATACTCTTCCCATCACAGAAAAGTTTAAAACACCTCCATTTAGTTTGGCCTACGGAGCTAACAGTAATTTGTCATGTAATTTGAGTCTTTGCTGATGTACGGTGAATGCTATGCGTAATGCTTTGCTTAATGGGAGCAGTTGGTACCGTGTTGTATGTATATAGGCTTATCAGCATGGAAGCAGCCGCTATGAATAGATGTTTCAGTAAATGAAACTCCTTTTGGACATAACCTTTTTGTATTATAATTACCAATCTGATTGTGTAATTGCTGTTTTAACTCAGAGCTTTTTCTTGGAGAAAAGGAGTGGTAAGAAATGTTTCATGCTATCCCCAAAGGAGCTCGTGATTATCTGGATTGAGACTCCTAGGTATTGGAAATGGACTTCTTTGCCTGACGCCAGGTCTCTCTCATCACCCCTTTCTTTTCCCTGATATTCTCAACGATTTATGTGGTTTTTTCTGATTTCATCTGCATGCACACAAACAGGTTTCCAGAGGTGGCTGAGCTAATCAGCGTGTGTTGGCTGGAAATCCGCGGCAAGATCAGTACCAGTATGCTATCCCCAGCCACATTATATGCAACTTACCTTGTGTTCAAGACAAAAGAGTCATATGGATTCGATTATCAACCTGTTGAGGTTGCTGTTGGACTTGTTGGAGCCGAGTTTCATAAGCGGACGGTCTATTTGGATACAGAAAGAGGACGGCGCCTGATTGTGCGAAGGCGGGGAATTGGCATTTTTAACCGTGCCCGCTTTTTGGCGTTTCAAGCACCACCGCCCCCAGAAATCGACGATGCCCAGTGTCCAAAGGAGAGAGGTGATGGCTGGTTGGAGATCGGGTTGGGTGAGTTCTTCAATGGAGAAGAAAATGGGGAGTTGGAAATGAGTGTTTTGGAGTTGAATGGTCACTGGAAGGGTGGTCTAATTGTCCAAGGGATTGAGATCAGGGCAAAAGAGAGTACATAAATGAATGCTCTGTTTTTCAAAGCTTGTCCTTGGCGTTTTAGATTGCAATTGATATCAAGTATTTCCTGTTACTTTCGTGTTTCTTTTCTTTCCCCCCACCAAAGCAAGCCCCGTTATGCGGTCTGATTAGTATGCACAACTGTTCCGGAATATAAATTAACAAAATGTGTTGATTTGATTCCATTAATTGTGAAATGCCAAAACTTGTAAAGGAAAGATATGTTCGCCAATGAGTTTTCATTTTACGATGATCTACAGATATTTCCATGGACGTTTCATGGCCTGTTGCCGGGTGATCCTCAAATTCGAGTGCCTGTTTCTTGGTTTGCAGTAGGGCAATTGTCTAGCTTCTCATTTCTGCGTGCCTCACTTCACATTGTCTCTCTCGCTCTCTTCTAATGCACGAAGTATATCAAATAATCAAATGGAAAAAGGGAAAGCTCTAAGCTCTATTTACAATCTTCCAACTCCATGGCCATGTTTCATACTAGATTATTCGGTAAAGAAGATTTAGGGCTCATTTGGACAGTGAGATGTGATGAGATGAGATGAGATGATTTTAAATTAATTGAATAAAATATTGTTATAATATTATTTTTTTAATTTTATTATTGTTTTGAGATTTGAAAAAGTTGAGTTGTTTATTATATTTTGTGTGAGAATTTAAAAAAATTATAATAATAAGATGAGATGAGACGAGATAATTTCTGTATCCGAGGAAGCTCTTACACCAATGATCAAACCAACGAGAACCAAAATCTCCACAACCATGAATAACCAGAAATCTCTACCAACTAAGCCCAGTGAACCACTCAATCCAACTTTAAAGTCAGGGTTTGCCTGTAGCTATCTTTCTGTCTAATAAGTCAGATGAAATTTCAGGTATAGAAGTGTTATGGTGTTATTAAAGCTAGCAAGTTTAGGGAAGGCTGGTGTGATTATGATGGATATGATGGTGACACTGGGAGTAACGTTAGGTATCGTGCGGTGCATGTTTTTAGCATTCAGCTGATTTAATTGGATGAGCATTTTTGACAAATTGTGAGTTTTGACTTTATCAAATATTGATTATAAAGATAGTTATTAAAATTATGTACCATGAGACTAAATTTTCAAAAAGCCGGTTCCAATAACTATAGAAATCTTGTCATCCTTGTTGAAGAAAGAGACAAGCATGATTAGAGCTCCTTAAAAAAACAAAAAACAATAAGGCCTTGGTTTTCTTTGTTACTAAATTCATCATTGTTTTTTAATCAAGTTGTAGTTCTCATTCTTATAACTTAAAAAAAAAGAGTAAAATATAGATGAAATTTGCAAGTTTCTGATCCATATTTTCTAAATTCAACTCGAACTTAACTTGATTTGTAGAAAAATCACCTAAGCTCGACTCGAAGTTCACGTTGTAATCAAGTCGAGTGCTTTATCGTGTTCAGGTCAACTTGACTAGTTGGCTCGCCTATATATCTTTTAAAAGTCTCATATTTTATCAACTCAAAAATAATAATTGAATGAATGAGTTTTACTATGTGGGACGCAGTTTTCTTTGACACTTACATCTGTCCATTCGCATGAGGATGGCTGCAAAAGAATACTTGACTTGGATTTGCATCTCTGTACACCAGCCTCTATCGCAATCAAATTATTGAGACTATAGCTCGTGGTATGACGAGGCAACATTTGATAAACTTCCAAAGGGATTTTATTTCGTTGCTGGCCTTAGTCTTCGCTAGCGCCTCCTCTTCTACCTACTTCGTGAAACAATTATTGGTGACTACTGCATATTTAGTATCGTTCATTCGGGTTCCAACCTAGGAACTTGGGTATACTCAGACCGAAACCCGAATTTTAAAATTGGGTCGAAACCTGGACCAGGTTAGCCTGAGTCAAACCCAAGCCGAAACCCAAATTGAAACTGGTTTTTAAAAATCAGGAACATGGTTTCCCCGTTTGTATTTTTATTTTTTATTATTTTAAATCGAAGCTTACATGTTATGAATATTTTTTCATGAAAAAAATTGATGCAACATTCAAACTCTATTTATTTAATTTTTTAAACCAAAGTCTACATGTTCCTTGACCACCAATAATATATATTTTCCTTTTGAGTTTTTGTCAATTTAGTTGCTAAAAAGGAACAACAAACAAAAAATCAGGTGTACCCGGATTTTTCTATGCGGGTACCGGCTCAGATTTGTTCCAGGCCAGAACCTGGTTATCTGGGTTCCGGACCGGGCTGGGAAAATACCTAGCCCGAATGAACAGGCCTACGCATACTTGTGTAATAGCCCGTTAGATATTCAATGATAGAATTTCTTTAGGTTTTAGGAATCTCGTGAAAACTTATGGAGTTTTCACGAATTGACCAATCACGAACATGCCTATAGTGTTGCCACTCACTATGGTGCTAGAAGTGTGATTTTATTTATTTGAGATAGTTATAAGTGTTAGAATGTGATATAGTCTGCTTCATTAGACTCAGTTGATTATTTAGAATTTTGTGGTGCAATAATTCCATTTTCAGTTTTCGGACGTAATACTTATTTGAAAATGCGTTCTATTTATTTCGAGGTACTTCGGAGTTGAACTTCGATAAATGAATTATACAGTTAGTTTAATATGTATATTTAAGATTTTTCAGTGTAAGGTTTACTTTTTACTTTTCCGAAGTGAATAGTAACCTCAATAGTAGCATCTAGTATTGTGTTTTCAGAATCACAGTGTGAAATGTCTAAATTAGGTTAAAAAAGTTTTATTTGGATATTTGGCAAGATCTTAGCCACACTTGGTGGTAAAATTGCGTGTCATTTTTGGAACCTTTGTAAATATATTTTCACAATGATTTTTTCATGAAAGTTTTTATTCTTTTGAGTCTAGTTTCCGTTGGTATCTTGTTTGTTTCATTTCACAGTCATTTGATTAGTCAAAGGTTATTTTAACCTCAAAAAGGTCATTCTGGGCAATGATCTGGATAGTGTGTTGTATTTTGGAGTTTTTGACCAAGCTAATGGACAAATATTGGTCCGAGAATTTTATGGAGTTTTGTTAACATGTATATATGAATGTTTGTTGGAGATTAGTTGCATGATTAAAGTTTTTGATGAAAGATTTTTCTCATATCTAGAAACTTAGAAGCTGGAAGACGAAAAACAGTTTCTATTTTAAGAAAATCTGAGTCTTTTGTGGTTTAATCTAACTCCAATGGCTTTGATATTTTAATTTGATGATCCTAAGCCTTTTATCTACATGTTAGGATGTTAGTTTGAAGATTTTTGACGTTGGTTTCAAAGATGTAAACTTTTATGCGAGAGATTATACGGTTGGGTTAAAAGTTTTATGTTTTTAGTTAGATCCATGTTTTGGATTATTTTTAGCCATGTTATTTTTCATTTAATGCTTGGATCTACTTTAAGACACATTTTTAAACCATATGATGTTTTGGTTTGAAGATCTCACCATAGAATGCCTTGGATCAAGTGTTTGATCAAAGCTAGTTGGGAAAGAAATTCTATTTTTGGCTAAGGGTAGGAGCTGAGTGCTTCATGTGCAATTTGTAATTTTTGGTGACTTTTATGTATTGGTTCAAAGCATGTTAGTTCTTAAGAATGTGTTATGAACATGTTAGAAGAAAGTTTTGGATTTTTTGGAGTTCTTGAAATTTTTTGAAATAGGTCAAATCTTGAGATTCAAGAGTTGTATTTTAGTTAAAAGATTTGGATCTTTTTGCTAAAGAGTTTTGTGATTATGTAAAGTATAATCTAGTTGGATGTTTTAAGCATGTTTTTAAACTTACGATATCAGGATCTTTGCTGCAATATTTTGGTTTGATCATGAGTTTTGGAGTTGGATAAAATTGTAACAAAAATCAAAGAGAAATGGCCTTTGATAGTTTCGGCCCAATGATTTTTCTCATAGTCGTGTTTGGTTTTAATTCTTTCTAGGTTGATATTTGAGTTTAGGACAAAATTTACATGAGGAATGTAAATTTTGGAGTTAGGATGTGAAATCCTTAAGTTAGGGGTAAAATAGTAATTTTACTCTAAGTTAGCATTTATTCAAGTTTCTAATTATTGGTGATTAAGTTTCTAATATTTAGAACTCCTACATACAATTTCTCGTATTTCACGTTTTGCCTCGTAAAACGCGACGATCACTTTAAGTTAGCTTTAACTTACTTTCAGATAGAACTGTTTACAGGTTTCTGCCCGGGAACTTGGGTATACCCGGACCGGAACTCAGTTTTTAAACTCGGACCAAAACTCGGGCCAGGTTAGTCCAAGTTAGACTTGGGCCAGAATCTGAATGAATTTGGGTTTTTTAAAATCCGGATTCCGAGTTCCCTATTTTTTATTTTTTATTTTGTTACAAATCATAATTTTGTACGAGAAGGGACTGACCCATCACAATGCTTTGGCAAGAAACGTAGATCAGATTGGTGCAGCTAAGATTCAAATCTTATTACGGACGTATAAGCTGTAGACAACATCGATTAATTATTATATATAAATAATAGAGGTATATATATTTAATGATTTAATTGCAGAAAGTATTTGGAAAAGGAAGTTTAAATAATTAATATATATAAAATGGTGCAAACTCATGAAAATCAATAAATTAACTTTGTCCACCATCAAAGCAGCTTCCTAGGAAAACTGGTTTGCCCATTTTTATATATATATTTTTAATTTGTTTGGTTGTTTATAATTTTATACTCCAAAAAAATACCATAACCTACAAAATTATGTGTGGACACATGAATAAAAAAATTTATAAATATCAAATGGAAGTCACATAAGCTTTGCCTATAATTTGTGAAATATGGGATACAAAGAAAACCCATGAATCAAAACATTCAAACTAAAAATAAATAAAGAAAACAACCTAGGTACCGGGTTGTAAACCCGAAACAACCCAGGTTTCGGGTTTAAAACCCAGTACCTGGACTAGGTGTATCCTAGTTTTGCAACCCAGTTTTGGCCCGGATTTGTTCCTCGCAGGAACCCAAAATCGGAATCTGGTTTCCTAGGTTCCAGACCGGTCTTGGAAAAAACCCAACCCAGATGAACAATCCTGCTATCAGATTACTGTGTATGTGTGATGGGTAATGGAACTTCAGCTTATGTATGTATGTTATCATATATGTCATACTATGCCATGTTACTTCATGATTATCTGTTACATAATTTATTCTGTCACTTATTATTATCTGTTACAAGTATATCATGTTACATAATGCTATCTATTACACGTATGTCAAGTCACGTAATATTTTCTATTATATGTTATGCCATTTTACGAATGTTGTACGTTACATGTTATGTCATTTTACGAAATGTTATCTTTTACATGTTATGGCATGCTACAAAATGTTTTCTGTCTTATAGTACATCATGTATTTTGTCTCACATTCATGTCATGTTACATTACGTCAGGACTTCTGTCTTTTCGTTTCATGTCACGTTTTTTCTCGAGTACAGTTTTTGTATCTCAGAAACAACCTTTCAAGTCATGTCATGTCTATTTATGTCTATCAGATCCTAAGTGCTAAAATGGAGTAATATTCTAGTAGAACTCTCTTGTTCACACTAGTGTCTAAACTAGTGTAAATTTCCTAGCTTGACAAAGTAAAGGTCAATGAATTGCGAATGGGGCTAATTAACTGGTCACTAGAAAGCAGCAGGCACTAACGCTGATGGTGCCATCCACATTTCAATTTTATTTTATATGTACTCGTGCGGGTGTAGATACCTGACACGGGATACGTACAGTACATTTGTCCATAGCAAGTGCATATAATTTTGAACTGGCACGTACAATACGTTTGTCCACAACAAGTGCAAATACTTGTGAACTGACACGTATCTTAACGCACTCATAGTTGGTAGAGATACCTGTGTTGTGATGCGGTAATCAGTAGAGACACATGGTTCAAGGGGACCCATGTAGCACCCACATGATCACTTTTTTTTTTTTTTTTATCAAGCTTATTGAACAAGATTCCAAGTTCATGTATTTCACATTCACGTTCAGTTCATATTTCAGTTTGAGTTCATGTCATTTCAAATCAAGTCTTAATTAAGTTCATGTCATGTCATGTTTAGTTTTAGTTCAATCTATGCTTAAGTTCAAGTCATGTCAGTTTATGCCATGTTACACGTCAAGTTATTTTATGCTTGCTTATGACTTTGATTATGCATTCATGCCTTTATTGCCATGCATACATCATTAACCTATATAGAAGTTCTCTCTTAACTTGCTGAGATTTGTACCGTGATAGTTCCAACTGCCATCCCCCCCGAATGGTAGGAGATGTATCAGGTTAAGTAGAGGGAATGGAGCTTGGCCGATTAGAGGAGGTTGATTAGGCGGTGCCGACGCAACATAGAGCTTGTGGCCTTTTTAGTTAGATTTTTGGACAGTGTTATATCATTTTTGGTCGAGTTACGCTAGTTACTCAACGAACTTGCCAATAATGATTTTTTATGATGTAATTATGGAGATCGTTCTCCCATGTTTTGAGATTACAGTCTTCTGAGACATGTACTGTAATCATGGATGTTTATCATTTCCTTATGTATGGATCATGTTTTAAGTATTTAGGATATTATTAGTTTGGTGCATAGCGTTGCTCAAAAAGAAATTATCTGCTGTGAATATTGCATACTACTAGATGCATGTTAGAAACATTGCATCTTTATCTATCATGAACGGGGGTAGGTAACCTTGTATTGGATGTCCCGATGCTTCAGATGTCAGTCCAATCCCAAGCAGAATTTGGTGGCGTCACAAGGTGGTATCAGAGCAATACGTCTCTGAGTTATAAATCCACATGTCCTTAGGAAATTTACCAAATATTAGGCTTGAAATTTTAGTCTTCATTAGGCTTATATTTCTTGAAGTATAAGAGATAGTACATGGTTGTAATATATGTACTCGTGTGTTTCAGAAAGTAACACATGACTCACGGTAGGATACCTTGGAACGCTAATGGAAACATCAATCAGGAGAATCAGAATCCCCTGATGGATGTAGGATTAGACATCAACAACAACAGCAAGTGCACATACCCAGTCACGAAGTTAATGGTTGTCCGTATGAGAAGTTCCTAAACCACCGTTACCCAAATTTTTCTGGTAATGAAGGACCGCTGAGAGTTGAAAAGTCGATTATTGATCTTGAAAGGACATACGAGATCTGTGGATGCACTAAAGACTAAAAGGTACTGTATGTTGGGTATCTTTTCCAAGGAGAAACAAGACTAGGGTGGGATACCCGAAGACAGCTTCTACTTAGGGAACTAGGAAGTCTCGGTACACCGACATAGGAAAGATTCAAGGAAGAGTTTGACAATAGATTCTTCCTAGATTCTGTCAAACAGCTAAAGGGGCTAGAGTTCGCGTCTTTGACTAAGGGTAGCTCGACAGTGGAACAATATGCTACCAAGTTTATGGCACTAGGAAGGTTTGCACCACACCTGATCTCTACTCAGAGGATGTAGGCACAAAAGTTTCAAATAGGGCTTCAGCCTAGGATCTATATTCAACTAGCTTGCCACATAATAGAGACTTACCAAGAGTTGGTAAATGTGGCCGCGATAGCGGAAGCTGAGTAGAGAGGTCTGGTGATCTAGATCAATTCTGAGTGCAAAAGGACCATGCCGTTTGCTACAAGCGGTAGTGTCGAGGAGAAGATATCTTTTCCCAGTCCGGCTAAAGGCAAGGGAATAGTGATGGGAGGGCAGACTCCGTTGTACCCAAAGTGTGGAAAGTGTCATCCCAGAGAATGCTGCCATGGATATGGAGTCTGTTTTCGATGCGGGAAGCTTGGACATTTGATCAGAGATTGTCCCAATGCCACACAAGGTAGTAGAGCTGGTGATAACAAGCCAAGGCCCCAAATCCTAGCCCGTGTGTATGCTATAACCCAAGTGATATCGATGTTGATGCATTAGAGGTTGAGGAAGATGGCGTCATCACTGGTATTTTCCTTATAGTGTAGGTGCTTTAGTTGATAACATGAATGTTAGAAATAGTATTATTAATAGTATCCCATTACATTTTTATTAGGAAACGTCAACCTATTAAGGTTTACGGGGGTCACATGCTTTAAAGATAAGCTAGAATTTGGTGGCACACCAAATGGAAGCTTTTGGCCCAAGAATTGGGAAGTCTGACTACACTCACTTGGGATCGATTTAAGACGGAGTTTGATAATCGTTTCTTTCCAGAAATGGCCAAGCAGCAAAAAGCTTTGTAGTTTGCAAGTTTGACCGAAGGGAATATGACGATCGATCAGTATGCTACTCGTTTCATGGAAATGGGGAGGTTCGCACCTCATCTGATCAGTACCGAGAAGATGCAAGCAAGGAAGTTCCAGGACGATTTGCAACCTCGTATCCGAAACCAAGTAGCATGCCTACAAATAGAAAATTTCCAAGAATTGTTTAATGTACCTTTGATAGCAAAGGCGGAGCAATGGAAACTAATTGCACAGGCCCAAACGGATAGGAAAAGAGGATTTCCTTACTTACTAGGAGGTAGTACAGGGAAACGAAAGGCTCGTATAACTCCGAGCAAAGGAAAGGGCGGGGTAGTCGGAAAGGTTGCACCCATCACTCCACCACCTTGTCACCAATGCGGGAAGAGACATAATGGAAAGTGTCATAGGGCCACGGGAGCGTGTTTTAGATGTGGTCAAACTGGCCATATGATCCGGGATTGTCCATAGATTACGCTTGGAGGAGCGTCAATGCCAAACGTTAAATCCAAGACTGCAGCGAAAGCCAAAGTTTATGCCATTATGCCAGGAGAGGTAGACCTAGAAGATGATGGGATGGCAGATGTGGGAGTGATTATTGGTAAAATTAGATTGAAGTAGTACGTGGTGTGTGCTTTGTTTGATTCCAGAGCATCAGGGTCTTTATCTCTAGTAGATGCGTATGACAATGTGAGCTTGAGGATGAGCCAGTGCCTCATAAAGTTTTAGTAGCTATTCCAGATGGGAAAGTAATCGGTTGCACAAGTGTAGTTAAGAATTGCTCATTGGAAATCGCAGACTTAGTCTTGACCACGAATTTGATTGTCTTCCACTTGATGGAATTAAACCTAATCTTAGGAATGGACTGGTTGTCTTGACATTATGCCCAGGTAGACTGTCGAAGGCGGGAAGTAGTATTCGATATACCTGCACGAGAAAGGATCCGTTATATGTCTGAGACTGTTCGGCTTGATCTGTCTACTGTAATAGCTGAACAAGTCAAGAAGAGTTTGGTGAACGAGGACATCGTTTATCTAGTAATGATGATGGACGTAATGGTAGGACCTAAAGAAATCCAAGGAATCCCTATGATTGAGGATTTTCCTAGGGTCTTCGTCAATGAACTACCTGGATTACCCTCGGATTGAGAGATGAAATTTGTAATTGAGCTTGAACTGGCCATAGCCCTAGTGCATAAGGCACCCTATCGAATGGTCCCAACAGAGTTGAAAGAGCTTAAGGTGCAAATTGAAAAGCTTCTAGCGAAGGGTTTTATCCGACCTAGCTCATTGTTGTGCAGAGCACCAGTCTTGTTTGTCAAGAAAAATGATGAGACTCTTTCGATGTGTATCGATTATAGGGATTTGAACAAGGTGACTGTCAAGAATAAATATCCCTTGCCAAGGATAGACGATCTATTAGATCAATTACAAGGAGCTGCGGTTTTCTCAAAGATTGATCTACGATCTGGACATCACCAACTCAGAATTAGGGAGCAAGACGTCTCTAAGACTGCTTTTCGAACTCGCTATGGACACTTCGAGTCCCTAGTCATGCCTTTTGGACTGACAAATGCCCTCGCAGCATTTATGGAACTGATGAATTGGATTTTTCAGCAATACTTGGACAATTTTGTAGTAGTATTCTTAGATGGCATATTGATCTACTCCCTTGATGAGGAAGAGCATAAGAGGCACTTAAGGATTGTACTGGAGATATTACATGAACGTTAGTTGTATGCCAAACTTAGTAAGTGTGAGTTTTGGCTCCGCGAGGTGAAATTTTTAGGACATATCATTTCTAGTAAAGGAGTGGCAGTGGTCCCTGCCAAGATTGATAATGTAATGGAATGGCAAATGCCAACTAATGCTCATGAAGTACATAGTTTCCTTGGTTTAGTAGGATACTACCAAAGGTTCGAAGAAGGGTTTACTAGACTTTCTAGCCTTTTAACGTCTCTGACCAGGAAAAATGCTATATGTATGGACTGAGCAGTGTGAGAAGAGTTTTCATGAATTGAAGAAGAGGTTGACTTCGGCCCTAGTATTAGCACTACCAGAAACTCACAAGCCCTATGTGGTCTACATCGATGCCTCTAAGATCGGTTTGGGATGTGTTCTAATGCAAGAAGGAAGAGTCGTCACTTATGCTTTGTGACAGCTCAAGGATCGTGAACGAAATTATCCTACCCACGACTTGGAGTTGGCAGTGCTAGTTTTTGCACTAAAGATTTGGAGGCACTATTTGTATGGAGAGAAATGCAAAGTGTACATGAACTACAAAAGTCTCAAGTACCTGTTCAGTCGGAAAAATCTGAATATAAGGCAACGGAGATGGGTGGAAACCATTAGTGATTATCAGTGTGAGATTAAATATCACCCCGACAAGGCTAACATTGTAGTTGACGCACATAGCTGCAAAGCTCAGATAGACTTGTCATCGGTCTTAGCAAGATTGAGGAATCTAATGATTGGAGATTCGCCATGAGATGCCATTTTTGTAGTAGTACAAGAGTTTATATCTATGACTGAAGAAGAAATCCTGAAGGGACAGCGTAAAGATGAGAAGCTGGAGAAGCTTCGACAGAAGATTCTGAAATCATAAGGACCACATCATTTATCTATTGGAAGGAATGCGATACTCTTTTATAAGGAGTGGAAAGTGATTCCTAACATCGCTGAACTGAAGGTAAAGATACTGAGGGAGGCTAATTGCATCCTTTACATAGTGCATCCTGGCAGTACAAAGATGTACCAAGATTTGAAAGGTCAGTTTTGGTGGGATGGAATTAAGAAGGAAGTGGTAGAGTTTGTCGCAAAATGCTCCATCTACCAAATGGTAAAAGCTGAACATTAGAGACTGGCAGGTGAACTACAGTCATTACCTATCCCAAAGTGGAAATGGGATGATATGTGGATGGACTTTGTAATCGGTCTGCCAAGGACGTCTTCAGGAAAGAATTTGATATGGGTTATAGTCAACCGATTGACTAAAAGCTTACATTTTCTACCCATACCTAACATGATTCTATGGAGAAACTCTCTCGAGTTTATGTTAAGGAAATTGTCCGATTGCATGGAGTACCTAAAACCATAGTATCGGACCGAGATACCTGATTTACTTCATGATCTTGGCAGAGCTTGCAAAAGATGTGAGGCACTCGTCTGAATTTTTGTAGCTCATATCACCCTCAGACGAATGGACAGACAAAACGTACAATCCAGACTTTGGAAGACATGCCTCGAGCATGCATTATGGAGCTAAGTGGTGATTGGGAAAGTCACCTACCTTTGGTGGAATTTGCCTACAATAAAAGTTTTATGGCTACCATTCAGATGGCACCCTTCGAGGCTTTATATGGAAGAAAATGCCCCATTGTATTGGGATGAAGTGGGAGAAAGGAAAATGCTAGGACCCGAGTATTTACAAGAAGTTCAGAAACAAGTAACCATGATCCAAGAAAGAATGAAAGCAACCCAGAACAGGCAGTAGAGCTATACCGATAACTGACATAGGAGTCTGGAGTTTGCAGTAGGAGATTGGGTATACCTTAAAGTATCACCCATGAAAGGAGTCGTATGTTTCGGTAAAAAGGGAAAGTTGAGTCCCCGATACATAGGACCCTATGAGGTAATCAAAAGAGTCGGTCCAGTAGCTTACAAATTGGATTTGCCAGCAGAGATGCAGGGAATACATAATGTGTTTCATGTGTCAACCTTGAAGAAGAGCTTTGGAGAAAGACGGCCAGTGGTAATCGAGCATGGCGAGATTTGGCTTCAACCTAACTTGTCTTATAATGAATGGCCAATGCAGATCATGGACCGCAAGGAACAAGAGTTGTGGAATCGAAAGATATCTCTAATGAAAGTATTCTGGAATAACCCAGAATTTGAAGAAGCAACTTGGGAACTGGAGGATACAATGAGAAGTGAATACCCTCATTTGTTTGTATCTTAGACTCTTGATGTATGCATGAGTTGTTTAATATATATATATATACACACACATATATTTGTATGCGTGAATGTTTTGTTCTATGTGAAATCTGTTTCTTTCCTATTTGTTAGTTTAAGCGTGGTAGCCTTGTGTGCACCTACCAAACTCTTGAAACAGGGGATGGCACGATCTAGAAGGACCCCACGTATGTCTATTTCTTCAGTGGCACAATTGAGAGAACGAAGAGAACGTCATATCAGAGATAACCTCAGAAGAAAGCAACAGGTGATAGCAGAATAATCAAGACAGATGGAGATATTTGAGCATCATTGCACTCATGTGATGGATGTGAACTCTCGAGGAAGGCTTCATTTTCGACGAGCATTACCACATGAGCAATAGAAACCGTGGTGTAACTCGAAGGAAGCAGAAAGAAGAAATCTATGCAATTTCGATCCAGAGGCAGAATCGAGTCGCGAAGAACGTGCAAGTAGGTTTATACCTTGTGAGACCTCGGACACGTCTGTGGATCTTATTTGCTACCCTGAAGAAGGTCAACCAATCGAAGACACGGAGCTTGAGATAGAACATAGGTTGAACAAGATGCGGTCAATATGTATTTTGATTACGATTTGGAAGCCATATTCTACATTTCACAGAATTCAGTGATAGAAGAGGCAGATGAAGTGCCCTCATCCTCAACATCGTCTGAGAAGTCTACAACAACTTATGGAAGAGGTAGTAGTCCGGTATTTCTTCTTACGAGTGTTTTGATTAATGGTTGTGGTGCTGATTTTGAGGAAGAAATCTTTTTATAAGGAGGGGAGGATGTGTGACCCGAGTTTGTCTAGACATGGCCCAAGAATTCATTCTTGGTTGCCATGGCATTTTAGGAGCCGTAGTTTCTTTGGAAGGCCTTAGAGTCTTTGATTTAGTAACTTGAGCCCAAGATGAGAGTGACCTTAGATTACCTTATAATTTTTGGCCCTATTTAAAAACCCAGGCCCAATGGCTTTAGGCCCATGACCCAAATCTTAGGCACTAGTACCATGTGTCATGTAAGTGTTACACTAAGAATCTAGACTTGATAGTGGGATAAGGGGGAGAGAGAAGTGTAGGAAAGCACCAAGAAGTGACTTGCACACCTATCCTAGAGGAATTGCCACTAGTCAACTTGCTAGAAACCTTCTAGATGAATCAAGGGGCAAAAGGAACCTAGGAAGACAATGGGATTTTTGTCTAGCCCATCTTCCCACACGCCTAGACCCCTGTCTTGCACAAAATTCGAGTTCCAAGGTAGATTTCTTGGGAAGGGAAGCCTAGGGAAGAGAAATAGAACTTTTCTAGAAAATCTGCATGGGAAACCGAAGGGAGGCACAAAGGATTTTGAATTTGGTCAGTTTTAGACAAGTGTCAAGCATGCACTAAGCTTCTAGAAGAATAAATGATGGGACTTTTGTATCATGTACAAATATGCCCTTAGGGTTTCGGCTAACACACTCCCAATCACCCCATTCACTTGCCACTTGTTATTGAGATTATTTTAAGACCAATGGCACATGAAAAGTCAACTAGGAAAGGAGCACTAGGAAGATGAAGCATCAACTTGGAAAATAGAAGAGGAAGTGAATGGCTAGGGCTATGGCACACGTCCAATGCCACTTGTCATCCACGCCAAAGGTTACTTGTTGGGAAAAGGAAGAGGCATGAGATGTTTTACCAAGATACCCTTGAAGAAATATTCAATTGCTTATAGAAAGGTAGGGCATAAAGGGGAAAGAAGGGGATTTTGGCCAAGGAAGGAGAAACCCTACACGCCACCCCCAAGATGTCCCTTCCCAATCCAAATCCAATTGGAGAATTCTAAGAGTCATTCTAGACAAAAGAGAAAGGGGAAGAAGAAACCTATGGCAGTTGTTATCCATGCAAGAATTTTGGAAGCAACCAATGAGGGAAGTGAAGAGTCTACTATAAAAAGGTGGGGTACACGCCTATGGGCTTTTCCCTTGCCATTTTTCAAAATTTGCATGAACTCTCACTCTCTTCACACAATTCTCACATGTTCACTTAAAGATTCTCTCACTTTCTCGTATTTTCTTTCCAATCAAACAAGGAGGATCCTTTCAAGAGAAAGGATTTCAGCACCATCAAAGATAGACAAGGTAAGGATCGGTTTTCACTTAGTTTTGCATACACATGTCACTTTCTCAACTTGAAAATGAGATTCAAATCTCATTGGACTTCGAGAATGATAGAACACATGCACTTTCTACCGATTTCTTGGAAAATGACTTAGGATTTTTAAGAAACTGTTGAAGCCGATTAATGGGGGGGGAGTTCATCCTCCATATTTTCGACCATCACATGTATTTTTGTTTTACTTCATGAGTGAAATGAAGGGGTTTTAACCCAAAAACCCTAGAAGCCGAGTGGTTTAAGATCAAGTGATGCCCTAGAAATCCTCACACACTCAAGAACATGAAATAGGATTTTTAGTTACTCTTTCTAATGTAGTATGTTAGGATTTACAGCTTGCTAGTCTTTCTTTACGCGGATTTTTATAAGTATACACTCAACTTACTCTTGGTTAAGACTTGTATATATTTGTGTAAATCATTTCATTATTGTGTTTGCTATGTTTGCTATCTCTTAATTGTTTGTTTGAATATGCTAATATGACCTTGAGTAAATCTATGGAATGAATTATATGCTTCAGATTTGTGATGAAAATGCCATGAAATACACCTATGAGTTTCGGTTTTCACTTGATTAAGGTTGATGGTTTATGCAACATGATATTTCGGTTTGAATATGCCTTGGAAGTTTCGGACCTTAGTTAAAACCTATGATTTCATGTTTTGTTTCACTATACCTTGATTTGTATATTATGTGCTTGAAGTTTGGAAAATGTTTAAGTGATGAGTCTCCATGTTTTTGTGCCTTTGTGTTTCGGCTTAAGCAAAGTCTCATGATTCCATGTATGTGTTTTGATATCTCATATGGTTTATGTTATCATGCTATAAAATGAACATGTTATGCTTGGTTATTTCGTGCACAACATTTCATATGTCATATGTCAAGTGTAAGTATGCATGTTATAAGTCTCATGTCATATGCATTTGGGGAAAAGTGTTTGCAAAGAAAAGCATTTTCAAAGAAAGTGTTTTCAAAGAAAATGGTTTAAAAATTTTATCATGACCCTAAGTGCTAGGGCGGGGGAATGCCCTAATGGAACTCTTCTGTCCACTTGGGAGATTTAAATTATACTCTATGATTTGGGATGTTATATCTTTGTGATACATGTTTATGTTTTGGGTAATGTTTGGGATATGATATTAGTACGGTGTCATGTGCTTTTCAATTGTTGATCGCATTGCTTAGATTATTCTACTGTTACTATTTTTCGTTGCTACGTTATTGCATACTGCCAGTGTACTTAGGTGCATAACATTTTATCTGTCATGTATGAGGGGTGTGTAGTCTTGTGTTACATGTCCTGGCGTCTCAGTCACCATCCAATCCCAAGCGGGGGCCGGGGGCACCATATCTCGTAACATGACATAACATGTAACAGACAATATTTGGTAACATGGCATAACATGGAACACACAATATTTCGTAACGTGACATAACTTGTAAAGTACAATACTTCGTAATATGGCATAACATATAACATACAATATTTTGTAACTTGACATGCGTGTAACATATAGCGTTACATAACATAATATACATATAACAGATAGAAATACATGACAAAACAAATTGTATAATAGATAATCATGAAGTGACTTGATATAGTATGACATATATGATAATATACTTACATAGACTGTTGTTCCATTTCTCGTCACATATACGCAGTAATCTGATTGTAAGGAGCTAACTTATAGTGATCGTTGCATTTTACGAGGTAAAGCAAGATATATGAGAAACTATAAGTAGGAGTTCTAAATGTTAGAAACTTAATCACTAACAAAAAGAAACAGGAAGAAACATTAATTTAGAGTAAAATTACTATTTTACCCTCTACTTGTGGAAAAATAATCATTTTATCATAGACTCAAGGATTCCACATCCTAACTCTAAAAATTACTTCATATAAATATTGTCCTAAACTTGAATATCAAGTTAGAAAAATTTAAAACCAAACACAACTATGAGAAACATGCTATGGCTGAAACTTTCAAAGGTCATTTCTCTTTGATTTTTGTTGCAATTTTATCCAACTCCAAAACTCATGATCAGGCCGAAATATTTCAACAAAGCTCCTCATATCCTAAGTTTAACAATATGCTTAAAACATCCAACAAGATTATACTTCACATAATCACAAAACTCTTTATTAACAAGATTCAAACTTTTGAACTAAAATACAACTCGTTAATCTCAAGGTTTGACCTATTTTAAAGCATTTCCAAAACTCCAAAAATCTAACACTTTCTTCTAACATGTTCATAACACATACCCAAGAACTAACATGTTTTGAATCAACACATAAAAGTCACAACAAAATTACAAAGCATCACTTGAAGTACTCGACTCCATAGTTAGTCCAAAAACATAATTTCTTTCCCAACTAGTTTTGATCAAACACTTAATCTAAGGCATTCTATGGTGAGATCTTCTAACCAAAACATCACATGGTTTAAAAATGTATCCTAAAATAGATCCAAGCATTAAATAAAATCACATGGCTAAAAAAACTCAAAACATGGATTAACTAAAGACATCAAACTTTTTGACCCAGCCATATGATCTCTTGTATAAAAATTCACATATTTGGAATCAACATCAAAAAGCTTCAAAATAACATCTTAACATGTATATAAATGGCTTAGGTTTATCAAATAAAAGTATCAAAGCCTTTGGAGTAAGATGAGACCACAAAAGGCTCAAACTTTCTTAAAACATAAACTGTTTTTCCTCTTCCAGTTTCTAAGTTTCTAGATTTGAGAAAATCTTTCATCAAAAGTTTTAATCATGCAACTAATCTCGACCAAAAATTCATATATACATGTTAACAACACTCCATAAAAGTTAGGACCAAGACCTGTCCATTAGCTTGGTTAAAAACTCCAAAACACAACACATTATCCAGATTGTCGCCCAGATTGACCTTTACATGGTTAAAAAAATGTTTTAGCGATCAAACTACCATGAAATCAAACAAAAAATATACCCACAGAAATTAGACACAAATGAGAACAACTTTGATGAAGGAATCATTGTCAGATGAAACTTACAATGATTTTAAAAATGGCATGCAAAAAGCAACAGAAATCTACCCAAGGGTGCTCCTAAGGGTTTCTTTGCAAGAATGTGAGTGAAAAGTGGTAAAATGAATGTAGAAATGACCTGCACGCCTCTTACCAATTATGAAGAGTGAAGGTATGGCCTTGTATGACACCTTTAGGTAGGGTTTCTATGTCACAAAAAGGTAAGAATAGTGAGTGGTTTTCAACTAAAGAAGTATCTATGAGTAGGGTGGTGGTGAGGTGGCCTTTGGCTTCACATCAAGCTTGACTTTGAGGCATGCTTTGGATAGAGGGTGGTTTGCCATGGGGGAGGGAAAACTTGCTCGAGAAGCTTTGCCGAGTGGCCTAAATTCGTGGGCCTTAAACGAATGGGCTTCATTTGGCTTTTAGAGAGGGTTTGCTTAGGGTTTGAGATGCTATCAAGTCCAAATCTAATTTTTCTCTGCCCAATCAAATTTTCAAGGTTTCAATGGGTGAATAGTGATTTCATAACATGAATTTGAGGAATTAATATCATCTGGATGTGATTTAATCAAGTGATTAAACACAATGCTAGAAATTGGATCAATTAGGGTTTTGACTTAGGTGGCTTGATCTTACACCTTGATTTCCTTCATAATCCACCTCATGGTTCCTCTTGGTGACAAGTTTTCAATACTATTCACCAAGTATGGTTAAGATCTTGCCAAGTGTCTAAATAAAACTTCTCCAATCTAATTTAGACATTCCACACTGTGATTCTGAAAACACTGCTCTAAGTGCTACTATTGAGATTACTATTCACTTTGGGAAAGTGTAGAATAAATTTTACACTGCAAAATCCTAAATATACATACTAATCTAACCATGAAATTTTGTTTATCGAGATTCACCCCGAAATTCCTTGAAATAATCATAACGTGTTTTCGATCAAGTGTTTTGTTTGAAAATTAAAAATAAGATTATTGCACAATAATAGTTTAAATAACCAACTGAGTCTAATGGTTCAAACCATATGGTATTCTGACATTTCTAACTATCTCAAACAAATAAAATGGTGCTTTTGACACCATAGTGAGTGGCAATACTGACTATGCTGACAGACTAAAACCTACAAGATTGGTTAATTTGTGAAAACTTATAGAGTTTTCACGAGATTTCTAAAATCTAAAAAAATTCCACCATTGAATTTCTAACGGGCTGCTACATCCTCCTCTTCTAAAAAAAAGATTTTGTCCTCAAAATTGACGTAAGTACTAACAATGAAAATTAATAAGGAGAAGATGCTACTCACCCAAACCTATTCTCCATCACTAGACACATCGACGTTGGTCGGTGCCCGTGGTGGTGCATTGATATCCATCTGCATGACGTGCTGGGGTTAGTTGTGACACCCTCAGATTCCACTTGGGATTAGACAGACATCTGAAGCATCAGGACATGCAACACAAGGTTACCTATCCCCATTCAAGACAATTTAAAGATGTAATGTTCCTAACATGTATATAGCATTATGCAATATTCGCAACTGATACATTTTTTTCTTTAGCAATACTATGCACGAAACTGAAAATATCTCAAATACTTAAAATCATACTTCATGCAAAAGGACAGACTAAACAACTGAGATCATAACGCTAGTTCAAAATGGCTATGATCATAAGAGTACTGGAGATGTAACTCCATAGTACAAGTAGTAATTTAAGTTAACTACTTTACTATCATTGACGCCACATTGTTGCTCAATCGACCGTGTCCAATTGGTCGAATCTCGATTCTCATTTGGGTCATGTAACAAGATCTACTATTCGGGAGGAATGGTAGTTGGGACTACCACAGTGAGATTTGATTACAAATCTCAGCAAGTTAACAGAAAGCCTCAACACAGGTTAATGATGCATGCATGGTAGTAAAAGCATGAATGCATAATCAAAGTTATAAGTAATCATAGCATAACTTGACATACAACATAACATAACTGACATAACTTAAACTGAAGCGTGAACTGAACTTGACTTGCTTAAATTGAACTGGACTTAAACTGAGACTTGACTTGACATGAATTTGATCTGAGACTTGACTTAACATGAACTTGATCTGAGACTTGACTTAACGTGATGATTATAGTACGACAGGTTTTACTCCTTCACCATAGTACTTGGCAATGCATAGCCTTGACTGCAGTACCAGGCAAAACGTATCATACTTGACTATAGTATAATATATCATTGTGTAATACAGCAGATTATACTCATTCACCGTAGTATTCGGTAGCACATAAGCCTTGACCGTAATACCAAGCAATGTGTATCATCGTTGAAAATATTACAACTTAATTGATAACATGAACTTAACTTGACATGACTGTTTTCGAAATACACAAACTGTATTTGAGACGAAACGTGACTGGAAGAAGAAAGGACAGAAGCTCTGACGTAACACAACATGACTTGAACGTAACTCAAAAGATGTGACTTACTTGATTTAGAAACATTTCGTAACATGACATAACATGTAACAGAACACATACTTAACATGACATAACATATAACAGACAACATACCTAACATGACATGCTTGCTTGCAACAGTGAATGTTGCATAACATGATATACATGTAACATATGACATACTTAACCAGACATACTTGCAATGTATAGTAATACGCGACAGAATATCTTGCATAACAGATGAACAATTTGTGACAGAATAAATTCTGTGTGACAAATGAATATGTAATGACTTGGCATTGCACATAAGATAACATACATACATAGACTATAGTTCCTTTACTAATCAACCATACTCAATAAACTAATAGTAAGTTAAAAGCTAACTTACATCGATCATCGCGTTCTATGAGAATTCAAGCGTGGTTACGAGGAACTGTGAATAACGATTCTAAAAATTAGAAATTTATTCATTAACAATTAGAAACATGGAGAAAGCTAATCTTAGAGTAAAATTACCATTTTACCCTCTACATATGAAAAAATGACTATCTTACCCCTAACTTAAAGATTTTGCATCCTAACTCTAGAAATCACCAAAATTTACATTTCTCATGTAAATCTTGTCCTAAACTCAAATATTAACTTAGAAAAATTTAAAACAAAACACAACTATAGAAAACTCACTATGGCTGAAACATCCATAGGCAATTTCTCTTATTTTTGTTGCAATTCTTCTAATTTCAAAACTCATGATTAAACCAAAATTTTACAACAAAGATCTTCTATTATAAGTTTAAAAACATATTTAAAACATCCATAAAAAAGAAATGCTAACCATCACGACCGAACTTCTTAGTAAAAAGATCCAAACTTTTTAACGAAAAAGGCAAATCATTTTTTTTTAATTAAAGAGAAGGTAGTCACATGTCCAATAGTGACCCCTGCCCAAGTTTATTAATAAACCCTCACTTGTAGCGGAGGAAAAACATGGTTACGATCACAGTACTTGACTTTTACAAAACTATTGAATTAAAATCCCAAGTACTAAAATAAAAATACAAAAGACACAAAAAAATTAAAATACATTACCAAACATTTCATTTTGAATTAGCACTTCCGAATCTGAGGTAGGCCACATGCATCTGTTCTGGTGATCCCTTTCAACAAATGTGGAAGCTCCATTTGACCTATCCATACATGGGACACTCCACTACTTCCTAGTCTTGCCAAAAAATCAGCGGCCTTATTTCCTTCCCGATATATATGACTCACAACAAAATTAATCTCCCCCAACATTCTAACTATTTCTTCCCAAAAATCCTCAAGATACCAAAGAGTACATCTTCCATTCTTAATCCAATTCACTACTATTAAGGAATCCATCTCAATAACAAGATTATCATATCCCCATTGCTTATAATGTTTAAGACCAGCCCATAGAGCCATAACTTCCGCAAGATTATTACTCCCATGCCCATATGACTCTGAGAAAGCATATACCACTTTCCCTAATTCATTCCTGACTACGCGACCTGTACCCAACATTCCTGGATTATTACGACTGCTACCATCTACATTCATTTTAAGCCACCCTCTATTTGGCTTTTCCCATCTAACTACCTTCAAAACTTCTGCAATAATAGGTAGACTCAAAGAATTTAACACCTTAATATCATTATCCATTAGACGATAAGCCTTATTAATTTTAATACCAACCCACTGAATCCAATATTTAACCCATCTCCATAAGACATGGACCTTTTCTTTCATACCTTCCATTCTTGCTTTACATCTCCACCTCCATAAACTCCAAGAAATTATTACTGGGACAAATCCGATTAACGTACCAAGTTGAGATGCTTTTGAAGCTCTCCGAAACCAAGCCTCAATTGTTGTTTTCCAAGACCTATTTGGGACAAATAGAATACCCAACATATTGGAACTGAACTTCCAAATGACCGCCGCTATGTACCCACTATACAACACATGATCAAACTCCTCTATGGCACCTCGTTCACAACACTCACACTTGGACACTAACGGTACGCCCAAATTCCTTATTCGGTCATCCACACTTAGACTTAAGTTGAGGGCCTTCCACATAAACACAGACAACTTCTTAGGAATAGCAACATTCCATATCCACTCCATCCATTCAAAATTATTATTCCTCTCCCGAACAAGACTCCAAGCACTCCTGGACGTAAAGGAACCCTCCGAATCACCCATCCATACAAGCTTATCTTCTCCTAACCTTTGACCCTTAATATCATTAGTAATTTCTGCAGCTTTCCCTACCCCTACTAACTACTCCAAATAATTCACATTCCAACCATTATTCAACATAACCTGATTCACTTTCAAATTCAAATCACCCACAATCGGGCAACTCTCCCTCAAAGGCCCAGAACTCATCCACTTATCATTCCAAAAATACACATTCCCCTCACGAATTCTCCACTTAGAATGCAAGAGGACAAACTTCAATTCATTAGCTACAGATTTCCAGAATCGGGATCCTCTTGTTATATTAATTTCCAACAGATGCACACCATGCATATACTTTTCACTAAAATACTTTTGCCAGATAGAATCAGTGCATAAAATATTCCATGTAAATTTAGAATGTAATGACCTTTGAACATCAATTAATTTCCTCAACCCAATCACTCCCTCATCCACCGAACTGTAAAACTTTTCCCATTTAATCCACTTTCTCTTAGGATTCTCATTAACCGAACCCCAAAAAAATGTACTCAAAATCTTATTAATCCGAGAATAAACACTTTTTGGAACATGCATCATTGAAAGAAGATGGATTGGCATACTAGATAATACTTGTTTTAAAAGAATCAATCTCGCCCCAGCAGAAAGAAAATTTATTTTCCAACCCTCAATCTGGTTACGAATTCTTTGAACAATATCTTGGAAATGTAACGACTTCAATCTTCCTAAGACAATTGGAACCCCTAAATACTTGAAAGGAAACACCCCTTCCGAGAATTTAGTGATAGATAATATATGCCTTCGTCTAACACTATTAATATGCTTAGAAAATAAGATATGAGATTTGGCATTATTTACCTGTTGCCCCGACCATGAAGCATATGTATTCAAAATACCAACAATTTCCAAAATAGAAGATTTCCCACCATTAGAAAAAATTATCATATCATCAGCATATAATAAATGTGAGACTATAGGGCTATGTCTCGGAAGAGAATAACACTTTACTCTTCCTTCTTCATACTTCTTTTTAATCAAACGGGAAATTACTTCCTCTACTAAAATGAATAAGTACGGAGATAAAGGATCACCTTGTCGTAAACCACTTCCACCCTTAAAGAACCCCTTTGCTATGCCATTCATTACAATCGAATACCAAGGTGTAGTAACACATTGCCTCAAAAGCTATCTAATTTTCAAAGAAAAACCAAATCCTTCCAATACACAAAATAAGAACTCCCAATCAATCGTATCATAGGCTTTTGCAAAATCAATTTTCATCAAAATATTATTTCCTCTGACTTTTTTATTGATGTCATGAATTAGCTCCTGAGTAAGACTGATATTTTCAAAGATACTTCTACCTGGAAGAAAAGCTCCTTGTTCCTTTGAAATTATTCTACTAAATAGCACTGAAAACTGGTTCACTAGAATCTTAGAACATATTTTATAAACCACGAAACAAAGACTAATTGGTCTAAAATTCCCAAATGACGTTGGATTCTGGATTTTAGGAATTAAAACAATATAAGATGGAGTATAAAACCGTGGAAGTTCTATCCCGCTAAAAAAATCCGTAATTGCTTCAAATACATCTTCTTTCACTAAAGACCAACAATGTTGATAGAACCCTGATCCAAAACTATCTGGACCAGGACTACTATCCTTAGGAATAGAAAACAGAGCATTTTTAACTTCCTCCATCAAAGGAGGACCGCTAAAAATATTATTTTCCTCTTCTGATACTTCACCCAAAATTAAATCAGTCAAATTTGGCAATGAACTCGACTGATTTGCCTTTAAAAATTCCTCAAAATAGACACAAGCCTCTTCATGAATGGCTTCAAGAGAACTAAGTACACTACCATCAGACATTTTCATTTCCATTACTACATTATGTTTCCTGGATTGTAATGCTTTAAAGAAAGAAGATGACGTTTTACCCTGTAAAATCCAATCATGCTTAAACTGTTGAGCAAGTCGGGCTTCCTCTCTTTTTAGCCAGACATCCAGCTCCATCTTATTTGCTAAAACATCCAGTTCAACATCTTCTGAAAACCTCTCTTGCAAAGTAGCCTCCCCTTCTTCCACTTTGTTTTCTAAATCTTTAATATGTCGGCCAGTCCAACCAAATATATTCTTATTCCACGTTCTAAGAACATGTTCTAATCTCTTCAATTTTTCTGCTAACTTCCACAAACCAGTTCCATAAACTCCTCCCTCCCAAGAACTCGACACACATCACCAAAAATCCTCATGAGTAGTCCACATAAAATGAAATTTAAATGAAGAAGGGCCATACCTGGATAAAGAAGCCGAAAGACCCAATAGCATGGGAGAATGATTTGAAGACCTCCTAGGCAAATAATGATTATGCACCGAAGGAAATAGCTCCAGAAATTTCAGATTGCACAAAGCTCTGTCAAGCTGTGCCCATGAGCGAGCCATTCCCGATTGCCCGTTGCACCATGAAAATTTGTTCCCTAAAAACGGCATCTCCACCAGTCCACCAGTATCAATAAATGAACAGAACTCCTCCATTGCCATGAGAAGTCTCGGACATCCACCACGCCGTTCACTATCATTCCGCAGAATGTTAAAATCCCCCAAGATCACATGAGGCAGCTGTACAGAGTTTACATTAAGCAAATCCTCCCATAAAGCCCGCCTATCTAGATACCGGCACTTTGCATATATAGCTGATATCAACACATTTGAATTAATCATCAACGAAATAAACTGATCCAAGCCTCCCACGACATCCACCAGTATCCCAGCAACCAAAAAACACCAAATTTTCCCAGCCTTATCCGCATTAGAAAGACAGGCACTAAACGAAAGATAATCACACCAATAACTCAGCTTACTGTCATCCCTAAATGGCTCTGCCAGAAATAGAATACAAGGCTGATGTACACGAACTAGCTTCCGTAATCTCTTCTTCGAAGTGCCAATTCCTCTTAGATTCCAAAACATAACTTTATTCATCGTTGGATATGTTTAGCAGGTCTGTTTGGAACCCTTGATGAACTTCTTAGCATTCGTTTAGAAATTACCTTCTTTTTTGATAACTCAGAATCAGAACTTCCATCCTTCTCCTTCGCTGGATGTGCCACCTTAGTCTCATCCTTAGATTTTGATTCCATACCAAGATGAGCTTGGTCAAAAACCACCAGTTGCAAGTCCTTCGAACTAGGATCCCATGTACGTCCTATTTGCACCTTAGAATTATCGTCCAGTCCTTCCATATTAGACACCACCACAGGTTGCACAACCTGGTCATCCCCCATAACCAAAACCAATTCTTTTTCCGATTGAACTCCACTTGATTCTACCAACATTGTCAAATCTTTCTCAAGTACTAAAGTCCCATCTACTTCCCTAGCAATCTCAGTTTCTCCCTTATCAATCTCAGCGTCTAAAGACACCACCCCTTCAGTACTTCCAACCTTTAACTCATTGTCCTCTACATTATGAATAACCAAAACAGAGGATGACTCGATAGTCTTACCTGGTGGATCTTTTTCAATATTAACCGTATCTTCCTTCTCCTTAGGAACCCAAACTCTATTCGATTTAATATTCCTCAAGTTCTTGGGATCTTTCCCTTTCTTGATCTTAGTCTTACACGTTTTCAGATTATGTCCTTGCACTTTATAGCGAGAACAAAATGCTGGCAAGGTTTCATACTCCACTTCTTGGAAAAAACTTGCAGGATGTCGTGGCGTTCCAATCCAAAAAGAAGATATTGGATCTTGATCAATATTCATAAGCACGCAAACTCGCACACCATCAGTTTTAGTTGCACACCTCGTTGCATTATCCCTATGTAAATATGTACCGATCGGTGCCACTACATTTCTGAGATATGATTCTTGATAAAGATTCAGGGAAAGACCAGGGAGCATAATCCACACTGGCACCTACGCGGATTCCTCATCCTCTTTGAACTCTACTGTCCATTAAAATGCCCGGTATGCAGCCCCTTCAATATCACAACTTTCCCGTGATATGGCTTTCAGGAAATCATCTTCGTTTGAAAAGCGTACAAAAACATTTCTTGGCCGGCACATCACAGACACCACAGGCTGCGTCGAAAGGCCCCATCGGCTATGAATAAAACCTCTAATACAATCCAAAGAAGGCCGCTGCCGCAGGAACTTCAAGACCAAAGAAAAAGGAAATGGAGCCGCAGACCGATCCAGTTCTTCGTTAGTAAATTGCACAAAGACTTCTCCCTCAACATACTTAGGCTGTCGAAGCAGAACAATTACCTCAGGGATAGCCTGAGGCGGATTTCTCAATAAATCCACAAACGTCCTCTGCCAGACTGGAAGACGTGGTAGGGGTTGGGAACCCCCTGCATCAGCCATATGCTTCCGTGAAGGCACTCCCTAGTCAGGGAGCAAAACCTCACACATAAGTCTTGGAACGATCTTGGTGTTTCTTGGAACTCAAGCAAATGAAAAAGGCAAATCATTGAATCACAAGTTTTGACCTTAATCAAAACATCTCCAAGAATTCCAAAAAATCAAATCTTACATCTAACTTATTCAGAAAATCATCCTAAGATCAACCATGCTTTAAATCATCAAACAATAGTCACCAAAAATCACAAAATAACAATTGGAGTTTTCGGTTCTACACTTAGTCTAAAAACAGAAACTTTTCCTTAACTAGTTTTGATCAATCTCTTGATCATTGGCTTAAAAAGATGAGATCTTCAAACTAAACATCACATGGTTTAAAAATGTGTTCTAAAGAAGATCCAGCCATCAAACATAAAATCACATGGCTGAAAAAAAAAACATGGATCTATCCCAAAAACATCAAATCTTAGGCCCAACCGAAATCCTCTTGCATAGAATAATCATATCTTTGAAACTAATACTAAATATCTCCAAAATAACATTCTAACATGCATATAAGAGGCTTAGTATTATCAAATAAAAATATCAAAGCCATTGGAGTAAGATTAAATCATGAAATATTCAAACTTTCTAAAAACAGAAACTGTTTTTCCACTTCTAGTTTCTAAGTTTCTAGATCTAAGAGAATCTTTCTTCAAAAGCTTTAGTCATGCAAAAACTCCTCAATGCAAATTCATAAACACATGTTAAAAATATTCCATAAAATTTTTAGACCAAGATATGTCCATTAGCTTGGTTAAAAACTAAAAATATAACACTCTTTAGTTTAATACCCAGATAACATTTCCATGGTTAAAATAACTTTTTACTGACTAAATGACCACGAAATGAAAACAATAAGATATCCACAGAAACTAAACTCAAAGATGAACAACTTTTATGAAGGAGAAATAGCAAGAAAATACTTACAAAGGGTCAAGAGAGCTCTCTTGGATTTTTCTCTAAGAACAGGGTAAAGAAGTGATGAAATGAAGTGAAGCGTGTCTTTCACGACTTAGACTTTTGGAGGGGGAAGGTATGTGCTTGAATGACCCTTGATGGGAGGTACCTATGTTACATAAAGTGAAGAATAGTGAGGGGCAAGGACTACCTGCTACTGCCGTGTTGTATGGAGGGTGATGAGGTGGATTTCCCCTCCCACATCAAGGTACTATTGGGTGCAGCCAGGGTAGTGGATGACCTGCCATGTGGGGGAGGAAACTTCTTCAAGAAGTTTTTCCAAGGTGGCCAAATTCGAGGGCCAACCAAGTGGGATTCAATTGGGGTTTAAAGGAGGTTTGGTTAGGGCTTGGGATGCTATCAAGCCCAAATCCAAATTTTCTTGTCCCAATCAAAATTTCAAGGTTTAAAGGGTTGGATAATGATGTCATAATATGAATTTGAGGAATTAATAGTATGTGAAAGTGATTTAATCAATTAATTAAACATAATGCTAGAAATCAGGTCAAAATAGGTTTGGAGGCCAACTTTAGGATTTGGGGAAACCTTTGAGTGTTTTGGTTTCAATCAAAATTTTGGGGTTTCAATTGGATTCCAACCATTTAGGGTTTCACTAGGGTAGAAACCCTCTCTAGTCTGGCACAAAATGGTTGATCAGATGAAAAAAGAATAGGATTTCGTTTAGGTGGCATGATCTCACACCTTGATTCCTTGACAATCCATCTCATGGTTTCTCTTTTTGCCAAGTGTCCAATACTATTCAATAAGTGTGGCTAAGATCCTGCTAAGTGTCTAAATAAAACTTCTCCAACCTAATTTGGACATTCCACACTGCAATTTTGAAAATACTACACTAGATGCTACTATAGAGGCTACTATTCACTCCAGGATAGTGAAAATAAACTTTGCACTGTAAAGTCCTAAACATTCATACAAACCTAACCGTGCAATTTGTTTATCGAAAATCAATCCCAAAGTGCCTCAAAATAAGCAAAATGCATTTTCGAATAAACGTTTCCTCCAAGAACTGAAAATGAGATTATTGCTCCATAAAATCCAAAATAAACAACTGAGTCTCATGGAGCAGACCATACCTCAAACTGACACTTCTAACTACAACAAATAAATAAAATCGTACTTCTGGCACGATAATGAGTGATAATTTTGGCTATGCTAACAAACTAAAACTTACGCGATTGGTGGAATTGTGAAAACATACGGTGTTTTCACGAGATTCCTAAAGCCTATAGAAATCCCACAATTGAATTTCTAGCGGGCTGTTACATTAGTAGTAGAGCGCGTTGTTGTTCGAATCATACACCATGTTATGATTTGGGTCAGGATGTTGCTCGACCTCTTCGCCGTCGCTACCTGGTACTTGACCCACTACTAGCAAACATCTGTAGTGAGTCGATGATATAGATGATCCTGATGTTGCGAGTTCAGGGTTAGCGGTTGTAGTGCGCTCCTCTACTGCTCGACTAGATTCAGCTTCGTCCTATGTCATCCTCGCCTTGAAACTATTTTGATCCATCCACGTGGTCGGGTGAAGAAGTCGATAACGCTCCTCATGAGGCAAAGCCTTGTTCTCGTAGCCTACACCATATTAATCGAATCTCAAGATTTTCTCTTATGATTGACATCGCTCTTCTATCCTTCATGAGCTGCCTCTTATTCTGACTCTAATAAAAAGGATATGTTCCTACAGTTCACGTAAATCTTTAAGACCAAGATTTCACTCCCCACATATTTGTCTCCAATATTAGGGCGATCTATGTTTTCCACAAACAAAATACTTCGCCAAAAACCATTTAATGGCAGTTGGATAAAACTCCTATTATAAGTGAATCCTACTAAAGCCAAAGCTTTTCCCACACACTTTACTCTTCCAAACACAAATTTCATTGGATCCTCTAAGTAAAAACAAACTCCAAATACGCGGAATACTAATTCATCAACCTTCAATATCCTTCATTATATTACTAAGATGTATTCTATATCTACATTGGTATGAACAATAATACTCCTAATGAGAATTATTACTTTTATCACCTGGTAACAATTCGTAGTACGAACTGAACTCTCGTGCAATACCACAATCGCTAAAAATAGAGACTCGCTTGAGCCAGAAAGCATGCCTACTACAAACCTTAATGACCTGACATTAGTCCAAAACAAAAATAATAGAATAATACCATCCATTGCAATCAAATCAATCTTAACTAAACTTAACAATACATAGGTCTTACAAAAATACCTGTGACGAATCTCAGCTCCTTCAATTCCTTTGGCGTCAGCATCTATGTCTCCATGATTGACAACGTACACTCTAACGGGTACATGCTGCCTTGGATTTGGTTTGTAGTCACCGTTGAGGGAAATCCCATTTCTTTCCTTCCTCAAAGCCACACTGGGGCAGTCGTTGATTATATGACCTAGTCGGCTACACTTGAAACAAGTACCCAACGCGATTCTACACTTGCCTCCATGGTGTTTACCACACTCTCCACAAAGTGGAAATGTAATCCGCATTGAGCTCCCAGTCTCGATATCTTTTCCTTTATCAGGTCCATTAAACATTTTTTTCCTTTCCGAACTATCTTTAGTAGCATACGGTTAAGTCCTCTTTCTTTCTGAAATGATTTGGGCAATCAAACCCTTATGTTCTGCCTCTGCTATGGCAGCGACGTTTACCAACTCCTGATAGTTCTCAATCCTATGACAAGCCACTTGACTGTGGATTCTTGGCTGAAGTCCTCCTTGGAACTTCTGGGCTTGCATCTTCTTCGTAGAAATTAGGCGAGGTGTGAACCTCCCTAATGCCAAAAACTTGGCAACGTACTCTTCCACGATTAAATTACCTTGGGACAGAGATGCAAACTCTTGCACCTTCTGTTATTTAACTGAATCTGGAAAGAATCGATTGTCAAATTCCTCCTTGAATCTTCCCCAAGTGAAAGCGGCTAGAGTTCCCAGCTCCCTCACTAGAAGCTGCCAAATGCCAGCTTCTCCTTGTAAAAGGTACCCATCGTAGAGTTCCTTCCTTTCCTCCGTGCATCTGCAAATCTTATATGTCCTTTCGAGATCAATAATCCATTTTTCTGCTTTCAGAGGTCCTTCATTACCAGAAAAATTCGGGTAACGGTGGATCAAGAACTTCTCATACGAACAACCCCTAACTTTGGGTCTAGGTGCGTACACTTGTTGCTGTTGCTAATGTCTAAGCATGTCAGTCAACAAACGTATTACTTCAGTGAATCCTTGCCCTCCATCCATTGGAGGATTTTGATCTTCCTGGTTGTTATCTCCACCAGAGTTCTTTGGTAATCTACCACACGTCATGTGTTACTTCTAGAAACACATGTGTACACATATAAGATACAAGTACTAACTCTTATACTTCAAGAAATTCAAGCCTCATGAAGACTAAAATTTCAAGCCTAATATTTGGTGCATTTTCTAAGGACATGTGGATTTATAACCTAGAGACATATTGCTTTGATACCACCCTGTGATGCCCCCAAATTCTGCTTGGGATCGAACGAATATTTGAAGTGTCAAGACATGCAACACAAGGTTACCTACCCCTATTTATGACAGATAAAGATGCAATATTCCTAACATGCATCTAACAATATGTAATATTCATAGCAGTTAATTTTTTTCTTTGAGCAACACTATCCACCAAACAAGTAATATCTCAATTACTTAAAACATGATCCATACATATTAAAATGGATAAACATCCATGATTACAGTACAAGACTCATAAGACTGTAATCTCAAAACATGGGAAATTGAACTCCATAATTACAACATCAAAATAATAACTAGTGGGATAGTTCGTCGAGTAACTCACGTAACTCTGCCAACGATGCCATAATACTGCCCAAAATTTTAACTAAGGAGGCCACAAGCTCGGCGTCGCGTCGGCATCGCCTAATCAACTTCCTCCAATGAACTAGCATAAAATAAATGCATGAATACATAATCAAAGTCGTAAGTAAGCATAAAATAACTTGACGTGTAGCATGGCATAAACTGACATGACCTGAATATTGACTTAAATAACATGAACTTGAACTTAAAACATGTCATGACATGAACTTGAACATTGCATGAACATGAACTTGAAATATAGCGTGAACGTAAACTTGAACATGGCATGAACGTGAACTTGAACTTGAAACATATTATGAACGTAAATTTGAACGTAGCATTAACATGAACTTGAAACTTAGCATGAACGTGAACTTGAAACATATCATGAATGTGAACTTGAAACATAGTATGAACGTAAATTTGAAACATATAATGAACATGAACATAGCATGAACGTGAACTTGAAAGATATCATGAACATGAACTTGAACATAGCATGAATGTGAACCTGAAATGCATGAACGTGAACTTGAAATGCATTCTTGTTTCATGAAGTTACCATAATGTTCTTGTATCATGGGGTTACCATAGTGATATTATTGTCTCATGGGGTTACCATAATGACATTCTTGTCTTATGGGGTTACTGTAATGATATTCTTGTCTCATGGGGTTGCCAAGATGTTCTTCTTGTCTAATAGGGGTTATCATAATGACATTCTTGTCTCATGGAGTTACCATAATGATATTCTTGTCTTATGGGATTACCATAATGATATTCTGGTCTTATGAGGTTACCAAAATAGAGTAATCTTGTTTACCAAACGTGAAAATTAAAAGTGGCAATGTGGGTGCTACATGGGTCCTCTTGAGCCATGTGTCCCTGTCGATTACCGCATTACAACATAGGTATTTGCACCAACTGTGAGTGCATTAACATATGTGCCACACTAGCTGTGGACACACGTGTTGTACGTGCCACAATTGTTGTGGTCACACAATTGTATGTGACACATTTGCTGTAGACACACATATTGTATGTATCCCGTAATAGGTATTAGCACCATCCCGAGTACACATAACGTGAACTTAAATATGGCTCCATCAGCATTAGTGTCGGTGTGCTCCGGGGACGAGTTACTTAGGCCCCATTCACAATCTGTTGACTGTATTTTGTCAGTCCTGGGAATTTCACACTAATTTAGACACTCCAATGTGAACAAAGGAGTTTCACTGGAATATTACCTCATCCTAGCACTTAGGGTCGTGATAGACGTAAACAGACTTGTTATAACTTGAAAGGTTGTTCCCAGGATACACAAGTTGTACTCGAGATGAAAAGTGACATGAAACGAAAGGACAAAAGCCCTAACACAACGTAACATGACATAAATGTGAGGTGAAAGACATGACATACAATAAGCCATAAAATATTTTGTAGCATGAAACAAACAACATTTTGTAGTATGACATAACATGTAACAGACAATATTTCATAACATGGCATAACATGTAATGCGTAACATTTCGTAACATGGCATAACATATAATGTACAACATTTCGTATTATGGCATAATACGTAATGTACAATATTTTGTAACTTGACATGCGTGTAACAGATAATATTACATAACATGATATACTTGTAACAGATAGAAATAAATGACATAATAAATTGTATAACAGATAATCCTGAAGTGACACAGCATAGTATGGCATATATGACAACATACATAATAGACTGCAGTTCTATTACCCGTCACACATACGCAGTAATCTGATAGTAAGTTAGGAGCTAACTTACAATGATTGTCACGTTTTACGAGGTAAAGTACGAAGTACTAGAATTTTTAGTTTTAGATGAAAGTTTAAAATATTATTATTGTTTTGAGATTTGAAAAAGTTGAATTGTTTATTATATTTTCTGTAGGAATTTGAAAAAGTTTTAATGATGAGATGAGATGAGAATTTTGTGTCTTGTCTTTGCCCCCAAACCAGCCCTATTTATCACTAACAAATAGAAATATGAAGAAATGCTAACTTTTAGTAAAATGACCATTTTATCCTCTACATATGAATAAAATGACCATTTTACTCATGACTTAAGGATTTCACATCGTAACTCTAAAAATACCAAAATTTATATTCCTCATTTAAATTTTGCCTTAAACTCAAATATTAATTTAGAAAAATTTAAAACCAAGCACAACGATGAGAAACATGCTAGGGCCAAAACTTTCAAAGCCCATTTCTCTTTGATTTTTGTTGCAATTTTATCCAACTCCAAAACTCATGATCAGACCGAAATATTTCAACAAAGCTCCTCATATCCTAAGTTTAAAAACATGTTTAAAACATCCAACAAGATTATACTTCACATAATCAAAAAACTCTTTAGTATCAAGATCCAAACTTTTTAACTAAAATACAACTCTTGAATCTCAAGGTTTAATCTATTTTAAAGCATTTCCAAAACTCCAAAAATCTAAAACTTTCTTTTAACATGTTCATAACACATATCCAAGAACTAACATGTTCTGAATCAACATATAAAAGTCACCACAAATTACAAAATATCACTTGAAATACTCGGCTCCATACTTAGTCCAAAAACATAATTTCTTTCCCAACTAGCTTTGATCAAACACTTGATCTAAGGCATTCTATGGTGAGATCTTCAAACCAAAACATCACATGGTTTAAAAAGTTTTCCTAAAGTATATCCAAGCATTAAACTTAAAATCACATAGCTAAAATAATTCAAAACATGGATCTAACTAAAGACATTAAACTTTTTGACCCAACCGTATGATCTCTTCCATAAAAATTCACATCTTTAAAACCAATGTCAAAAAGCTTCAAACAAACATCTTAACATGTTAAGATTATCAAACAAAAATATCAAAGCGTTTAGAGTAAGATTAAATCACAAAAGACTCGAACTTTCTTCAAACAGAAATTGTTTTTCCTCTTCCAGTTTCTAAGTTTCTAGATCTGAGAAAATGTTTCATCAAAAGCTTTTATCATTCAACTAATCTCCAAAAAAAATTTATATATACATGGTAGAAACACTCCATAAAATGTTCGGATTAAGACTTGTCCATTAGCTTAGTAAAAAACTCCAAAACACAATACACTATCCAGATTTTCGCCCAGATTGACCTTTGCATGGTTAAAACAACTCTTGGTAGAACAAATGACCATGAAAGCAAGTAAAAGGATACCCACAAAAATTGGACACAAATACAACCAACTTTCATGAAGGAATCATTGTGAGACGAAACTTACAAGGGTTCCAAAAATGGCACGTAAAAAGCTATAGAAATCTGCCCGAGATAGCTCCTAAGGGTTTCTTTGCAAGAATGTGAGTGGAAAGTGGTAAATTGAATGTGGAAATGGCCTACACAGCTCTTACACATTATGAAGAGTGAAGGTATGCCCTTGTATGACACCTTTAGGTAGAGTGGCTATGTCACAAAATGGCAAGAATAGTGAGTGGTTTTCAGCCAAAGAAATATCAAAGAGTAGAGTGGTGGAGAGGTGGTCTTTCACTTCACATCAAGCTTGCCTTTGGGCAGAGGGTGGTCTGCCATGGGGGAAGGAAAACTTGCTCAAGAAGTTTTGCCAAGTGGCCAAAATTCGTGGGCCTTAATGGAGCTTAAATGAATGGGCTTCATTTGGGATTAAAAAGGGTTTGGTTAGGGTTTGAGATGCTATCAAACCCAAATCCAATTTGTCTTGGCCCAATCAAATTTCCAAGGTTTAAAGGGGTGGATAATAATGTTATAACTTGAATTTGAAGAATTAACAGCATATGGAAGTGATTTAATCAAGTGATTAAATACAATGCTAGAAATGGGATCAATTAGGGTTTTGGCTTAGGTGGCTTGATCTCATATCTTCATTTCATTCATAATCCATCTCATGGTTCCTCTTGGTGACAAGTGTCCAATACTATTTACCAAGTATGTTTAAGATCTTGCCAAGTGTTCAAATAAAACTTCTCTAGCCCAATTTGGATATTCCATACTAGGATTCTGAAAATACTATGCTAGGTGCTACTATTGAGATTACTATTCACTCCAAAAAAGTATAGAATAAATTTTACATTGCAAAATCTTAAATATACATACTAAACTAACCATGAAATTAGTTTATCGGAATTCATCCCAAACTGCCTTGAAATAATCAAAATGCGTTTTCGAACAAGTGTTTTGTCCAAAAATTAAAAATGGGATTATTGCACCATAAAAGCCTAAATAACCAACTGAGTCTAATGGCCCAGACCATATCACATTCTGACACTTCTAACTATCTCAAATAAATAAAATCGCATTTCTGGTACCGTAGTGAGTGGCAACACTAATTATACTAACAGACTAAAACCTATATGATTGGTTAATTCGTGAAAACTTATGGGGTTTTCACAAGATTCCTAAAGCCTAAAGAAATTCCACCGTTGAATTTCTTACAGGCTATTACACAAGATGAGTTATGCATGAGCGTCAGTTAAGGCCACCCCTTCAGTGATTTCCACTTTACAAGCCAGGAAGTGCATCAAGGATGGAGCCTCAACTTTTCTATTGATGGCCGTGGGATACTTGTAGTTGAAGTCTTCCTGAAGTTTTCACCGACGAGTTACAATTCAGGTTTTTGCAATATCTTTCTCAGGGGGACACTAGTTTGTACTTTTATTGGGTGAGCTTGAAAGTAGGGCCTTAACCACCTGGCAGCTATTACTAGCACAAACTCTAGCATTTTTGTTCGAGTTAATACGGCGGACACCGCATTGGGCGATACTGCCAGGTAGGCAGGCAGATCTTCCCCTGGCATGGTTTGACTGAGCAAAGGTGGATGGGCCAGGTATTCTTTCAACTCGTTGAAGGCCTTTTTCGCATTCTTCATCTCATTATTGTGCTTTCCGTAGGACTTTGAAGAAAGGAATGCATCGATTGGTTGACTTCGCAATGAATCGGCTTAGGGCAGCTATCCTCCCTGCGAGTCTTTGATCCTCGTTGATTGTTCGAGGAGGCATATCCACAATTACTTTGATTGTTTTGGGGTTGGCCTCGATTCCACACTCGGATACCATGAATCCCAAGAATTTTTCCAATTCAACTTCAAAAACACACTTCTGTGGGTTGAGCTTCATTTTATATTTTCTAAGTACCGCGAAAGCTTCCCAGAGATCATCAAGATGCTGTATTGATTTCTTGTTTTTAACCAAAACGTCATCCACATAAACTTCCATGTTCCTCCCGATTTGATTTTTGAACATTCGATTGACCAGTCGTTGGTAATGTTGCCCCAACATTTTCGAAACCGAATGGCATTGCTCTGTAGCAGTAAAGGCCTGGATCCGTGATAAATGCAGTTTTCTCCTCATCATCAGGGTTCATCCTGATCTGATTGTAACCAGAGTAGACGTCTATAAAACTAAGTAGGGTATGCCCGGCCGTTGAGTCTACTATCAAGTCTATCTGTAGGAGGGAGAAACTATCTTTAGGACAAGCTTTGTTCAGGTTGGTGAAGTCTACACACATCTTCCACTTCCCACTTGCCTTTTTGACCAAAACGACGTTTGAAAGCCACTCAGGGTAATGAACTTCCCAAATGAACCCCACGGTTAAAAGGCGATCTACCTCTTCAGCAATGGCTGCATACTTATCCACATTGTAGGTGCGACGCTTTTGTTTGACCTTTTTTGCCTCGGGGTTCACACTAAGGTGGTGCTCGATTACTAACACATCGATACCAGGCATATCTTCATGACTCCAGGCGAACACATCTCGATGTTCAATGAGTAACTGCTTCATAGACTGGCTCAGTTCGACAGGCATCTTGGATCCCATTTGGATAATTCGTTGTAGTTTTCCAGGATCCACTGGTACCAAAACTAATGGCTCATTGGGCTCTACCTGCCTCAGTTCCACTTCATCTCTCACTTTTCTATCCAATTCTGTTAGCGTCGGAGGTAGCGGACATGCTGCTTCCTCGTGGTCTTTTGATGGGAACCGAGGTGGACCTAATCTTAAAGATCCTTTGCAAGTTTCAGATGAGCCAATTACAATATCAAGAGCCAAAAAGATTAAGGAAGCAATGCAAAGATTGGTGCAATCCACTTGTGATGAAACTAGCAAAAGCCCAACAGTCAAGATGGGCTTGAAAGAAGGAGAACTAGTTTTGATCCACTTGATACAAGCTGTGGAAGACATGACTTAGAGTTCTTGTTTGGACCTATTTCATTGAAGGGTTTCAATTTGTTGAACGATTTATTTTATTAGTTTAGAATAAGTGGGCTTGAGGATGCTTGGCCCACATATATCTTGTTTCTTATGAACTAGGGTTTTTGGGAAGACCTTGTATTTTGGCCAAGAGCTTATTTGGAAAAAGTTACTTGTTAGGAACTAGGGTTTAAAGAGGTACTGTAGCGAGTTACTGTAGCCGCGGTACTGTAGCTGTGATACTATTCATCCAGGGGTATTTTTGAAAGAAATGGATTTATTTTGGTTATGATTTTAATTAGGTTTAGGTTTAAATACTTTTTGTAGCCTCATTTTAAGAAGTTTATGAAATTTAATGAATTTATTCATTATGAGTTGAGCTTACTCCTCTTGTTCTTGATTGAACTTTTGAACTTATCAAAGGTAAATCATAACCTTTGTGACGTTTCTCCTTCTAATCTAGGTTCTTGAGACAGGTTCTTCAATGGGCCTAGATTTTAATATAATCTAGGTTCCTAAAACGAGTTCTCAACGAGTCTAGGTTCTCCATTCATTGACTTGATTTTGGCTTTCTTGGGTGAGTTTTCAAATTGAGTGTGAGTTCAAGGGATTCCATTTACACGGATTCATATAAGTTGGTATTTAGAGCTCGATTTTCAATCAAGTTTGATTCTATCTTTTAATTCTTACATCTTTAAATTTAATTCTAGGGCTTCATTGTTCTAGGGTTGCAAAAACAAAAAAAAACAAAAAGTAGGCTGCTGAAATTCTTAGGGTTTTTGGTTTAGCTGAAATTTGCATCACCTAGGGTTTCTTGCATCTCTAAGTTTGCCAATTGCTTGGAGTATCATTTCATTGTTTCTCTTCTATTTCATTGTTTCTCTACTATTTCATTGTCAATTCTTGTGTGCTTGAATTCAATTGCTTGATTTTCACAATTGAATAGTGTTGTTTGTGATTCAATTAGAGAAAAGAAGATAAAATAAATGAAAGAAAAAGAAAAGAAAATGAAAGAAAGGAAAAGAAAATTCAAAAAAAAAAAAAAAAAAAGAAGAAAAGAAAATGTAGCATATTTAAAGGTTGCTACATAGTTACAACAAGGAGAAAGAAAGACATTTGTTGATTGAGCTTTATCATCAAAGGGGCTGAATACTTCTTTCTAGTTGGTATCTTATTTTATAAATTACTCTTTCCCTCGTATAAATTCCTTGAGTCTCATGTCATTTTATTCCTTCCTTGTTTCTTGTTCTTGTTTTTTTAATCTATATTACTGGTCGGAATAATACAAGGTTGTATTGTCTCAATTTAGTTAAAATAGTTCTTAAAGAACTTGAGCGGGAAAACTATTAAGGTAAAAGGCAAGAGGGTGTGAAACTATTATCAGGAAAAACCAATTAAGAGTGAAACACGAGTGGAGTGCCATTATTTGAGTGTAAACACGTAAGGGAGTGTATGAGGTTTTTAACTAACATATTTTTTTGTGCAGCACATTATGATGTCTCATAGGAGTGACTTATCACCAAAAGGGATGGTAGATAACTCATCTTTTGTGTTGCAAGCCATGTAACAACAGGTTGAGTGGTTGAACTTGGTGTTGGGTGAAGTGAGAGATAGGATGGATCATCAAGAAGTGGTAATTGGAAATCTACAAGGCATGAGATATAGGATACGACGTGAACCTAGTATTGAACATAAGTGTAAGAATGAAGAGTATGGTGAGTCTCTTGTTGCTAGGCGTGCTCTCCATACACAAATTAGAATGGATGATACAAAACAGCGGAGAGAGGACATTTTTCATACTAGATGCCACATCAACAACAAGGTATGTGGTATGATCATTGATATGAGGAGTTGTATTACTTTGGCTAGAATTACTTTAGTTGAGAAATTGAATTTGCCTACCTTGAAACACCCTAAACCATACAAGTTGCAATGGTTAAGTGATTGTGGGGAGGTTAGGGTAAATAAACAAGTGCTAGCTTCTTTTTCAATTGGGAAATACCAGGATGTGGTGCTTGGTAATGTAGTGCCTATGCATGCTAGCCATATTTTGTTGGGGAAGCCGTGTTAGTATGATAGGAAAGTGGTCCATGATGGATTAAGGAACATGTACAGTTTTGAAAAGGATGGAAAAACAATCAAACTTGCTCCTTTAACTCCAACGCAGGTCCAAGGGGACCAACTGAAACTGAAAAGTGAGGTTGCTCAAAAAAGAAAGAGTGAAAATGAGAGTGATCAAAAAATAAAAAGTGAAAAAGTGATTGAGTTAAAAAGCAAGAGTGAAAGTGAGATTGAGCTAAAAAGTAAGACTAAAAGTGAGATTGAGCTAAAAAGCAAAAGTGAATGTGAGATTGAGAAAAAAAGAAATAGTGAGGCTAAAAATGAGAAAGGGAGGAAAATGAGAGAGAAAATAGATGAGGCTGAGGCTGAGACCTCAAGAAAAATAGAGAAAGAGTTGAAAAACATTTGCGAGGTCGAGAGTTCAAAAAAAAATGAAGAAAAAGAAAGTGATAGAAAAAGGAGAGTGAAAGGGAAAAAGAGAGTGAAAAAGAAAACTAGACTGGAAAGAAAAGAGAGAGGGAAGAAAGTGAGAGAAAAATAAAGAGAAAAGTGAGTTTTTATGTTAAGGCGAGTCTTAATACTAACGAACTCGACGTATCTTTGCCTAATGTTGTTGTCTCTTTGTTGTAGGGACATGAGATCATGTTTTCTAGTGGTGTGTTTAGTGGATTGCCACCTATTATGAAGATATAGCACTACATTGATTTTGTACCAGGTGCGACAATTCCTAGCCGACCTTTTTTTAAAGAACATGAGTACTTGACACATTTAAAGGGACAAGGTAAGTTGTTGACTAGAATGCATGCTAAGTGGGAGGACTGTATTGAGACTTTTCCTCATGTAATCAAATACACACATTGTGTGAAAGATTTTGTGGTTAATGCATTAGTAAGAAGGTATGTCCTTATCTTTATTTTAAATACAAAGTTATTGAGATTTGAATATGATAAGAAATTGTATGCTAATAACGATGACTTTGCTAGTGTGTATGGAACATGTGAGAAAGCATCGTTTGGTAAGTTCTATAAACTAGATTGGTACTTGTTTAGAGAGAATAGACTTTGTGTGCCTACTAGTTTTATGCGTAAGTTGCTTGTGTGTGATAGACATGGTGGTTTGTTGGGTAACTTTGGTGTAAGGAAGACTTTTGATGTGTTGCATGAACGTTTGTGGGAGTATCATTTGCTATTCATTGACATGTTGCATGAATGTTTGTGGGAGTATCATTTGCCATTCATGAACATGTTGCTTGAACGTTTGTGGGAGTATTGTTTGTCATTCATTGAGTTTGCATCTAATTGGAGTGATCATTTTGGTGTCAATAAAACTTTAGACATTTTGTATGAACATTTCTTTTGACCTAAGATGGAGAGAGATGTCCATCACATTTGTGGCAGGTGCATTACATGTAGAAAGGCTAAATCTAATGTTTTGCCACATGGGTTGTATACACCCTTACCCATTCCTAGTGAGTCATGGGTAGACATATCTATGGACTTTGTTTTGGGGCTGCCTAGGACAAAAACGGGTGGAGATTCTATTTTTATGGTTGTGGATAGATTTAGTAAGATGACACATTTCATTCCATGCCATAAAACAAATGATGCCACAAACATAACTGATTTGTTTTTCAGGGAGATAGTGCAACTCCATGGTGTACCTAGGAGTATTGTTTCTAATAGGGATGTTAAATTCCTTAGCTACTTTTGGAAAGTGTTGTGGGGGAAATTGGGTACTAAGCTCTTATTTTCCACTACTTTTCATCCGCAGTCTGATGGCCAGACTGAAGTAGTTAATAGGACTTTAACTCAACTTTTACGCACTGTTGTTTATAAGAATTGAAAAACTTGGGAGGACTGTTTGCCATTTATAGAGTTTGCATATAATAGGACCATGCATACTACTACTTCATATTCTCCTTTTGAAATTATTTATGGTTTAATCCATTTACTACTTTAGATTTGATGCCTTTACCTGTTGATGACAGAGTAGCTTGGATGGACAAAAGAAGGCGGAGTTGGTGAAGTAACTTCATGAGAGGGTGTGACTTCAAATTGTCCAAAAGACTGAAAGGGTTGCTTCCCAAGCAAATAAAGGTCGAAGGTGTGTCATCTTTGAACCAAGAGATTGGGTTTGGATTCACATGCGCAAAGAAAGATTCCTAGCCCATAGAAGGATTAAGTTTCATCCTCAAGGAGATGGACCTTTCCAAATTCTTGATAAAATTAATGACAATGCATATAAAGTGGACCTTCTAGGTGAGTATAATGTTTATGCTACTTTTAATGTTTCTGATCTTTCTCCTTTTGAAGTAGGTGAAGATTCGAGGTTGAATCCTTTTAAGGAGAGGGGGAATGATGGGAACCAAGGTTGGCCTAGTCATAAAGATCCTTTGCAAGTTCTAGATGGACCAATTACAAGATCAAGAGCCAAGAAAATCAAGGAAGCAATGCAAAAATTGGTGCAATCCACTTGGGATGAAGCTAGCAAGAGCCCAACAGTCAAGATGGGCTTGAAAGAAGGTGAACCAGTTTTGATCCACTTGATACAAGCTGTGGAAGACATGACTTAGAGTTATTGTTTGGGCCTATTGTTATTGAAGGCTTCCAATTTGTTAAACGATATATTTTATTAGTTTAGAATAAGTGGGCTTGAGGATGCTTGGCCCACATATGTCTTGTTTCTTATGAATTAGGATTTTTGGGAAGCCCTTGTATTTTGGCTAAAGGCTTATTTGGAAAAAGTTAATTGTTAGGAACTAGGGTTTAAAGAGGTACTATAGTGAGTTACTGTAGCCACGGTACTTGATGAATTTATTCATTGTGAGTTAAGTTTACTCTTCTTATTCTTGATTGAACTTTTGAACTTATCAAAAGTAAATCACAACCTTTGTGAAGTTCCTCCTTGTAATCTAGGTTATTGAGACAGGTTTTTCAACGGGTCTAGATTTTAATATAATCTAGGTTCTTGAAATGAGTTCTCAACGGGTCTAGGTTCTCCATCCATTGACTTGATTTTGACTTTATTGGGTGAATTTTCAAATTGATTGTGGGTTCAAAGGATTCTATTTCCCTGGGTTCATATCATATTCCTTGAGAGCCTGTATAGATATTGCTTTAGACTTCATTTCTCATGTGTAGCAGTCTCTTGTGATCTGTTGTTCGCCACGCATTTCACCCACTGCCAATGGGGTCAGGAACTTTATCTTTAGATGATATGTGGAGGTTACAGCCTTCATCTGATTCAAGGTCGGACGTCCAAGAATTGCATTGTATGAGGATGGGGCTTTCACCACCAGGAAGTCTACCATAAGAGACGCTATTTTGGGAGTCGTTCCAGCTAACATGGATAGGGTGATTGCTCCAACTAGCTAGATTGTGTCCCCTGTGAAGCCTTTCAAGGGCGTAGGTACAGGCCGCAACCGATTAGGGGCGATCCCCATTTTAGTGAACACCTCCCAAAAAAGGACGTCGATAGAGTTGCCATTGTCAATTAGTACTCTCCTGGTCCGATAGTTAGCAATTTGTGTCGTTACTATCAGAGCGTCATCATAGGGGTGTGACAAACCTTCTCCATCTTTTTCACCAAAAGTTATAATACACTCCCTGGTCTACTCCCTGTGGTGAAGGGATGATTTGTACATAGAGAATACTTCTTCATATCGGGCTCTTCTTGCATGGGCCTTCCGTGCCGAGGATGTCGTTCCCCCTCCAGCATGTCCTCCAGCTATGGTGCTAATTTCACCTATCGGAGGTTCCTCTCTTCTTGAGTCTTTTCGATGCGGACTCTCCCTGTGTGGATTCACAGCCCTTCTCCCATCAAGGCTCCTATTTCTCCTGTTGGGACTTTGACTTCTCCTAGTGTCACTTCTCTGAGCAGAGTCTTGATCTCTACAACTCGGGCTGTGATTCCTGTGAGGTGGACTTTGGTTTCTCCGAATGGGGCTTCAGTTCTGGTTTCCCCACTAATAGGGTTGGTAGTCACGCTGCAGTCCATCCCTTTCGTTTTCATATTGGTCAGTGCGAGCCCCTGGGTCTCGCACCTTTCGCTTCCACGTGTAGCAGTCTTCAGTATTATGTCCACCACTATTGTGAAAGGAACAAGACCTAGGATGTGACAAACCTCGCCGTTGCTCTTCTCATGGCTCTTCCTCAGCTTCCACCGTTAGGTTAGAATGTATATGAGGACCAGGCTTTCCCTGTTGGACCTATTCGCCTTTAGTTTTAGTTTTGTAAGTCCCCTTTTTGTGGTCCCCTCGATTCAATCCTTTATGCTGGTCCGCTGTCGTTTTGTCTGTGCCTTTTCCAGGTCACTCTTCCTGGGGTTAGTTAGTGCTCGAAGCGTATCTTCTGTGTTTATGTTTACGTGGTCCATAAACTCCTTTAGGGTGGTTGGGGTTTTCTGAGCGATTTCTATCATGAAGGGGTTATGGGGCGAGACCCCCTAACAGTGCAACGAAGGTGATTTTCTCTTCTTGGCCATTTGTCATCATTCGTTCTTTGTTAAACTAGGAGAGATATGACTTGAGGCTCTCGTCGTCCCCTTGTTTAATAGTCGAAAGGTAAGCCACTGGTCTTCTCCTCGTTCGGCGGCCCTGAACTGTGTTAAGAAGAGATGTGCCAGCTCATTGAAGGTGTTCACAGTTCCAGGTCGTAAGGAACCAAACCACTTTTGCGCTGCTCCCTTTAGAGTGAGGGGAAAAGCTCAGCAAGCTACTTTGTTGGGGAAGCCTTGGAGGGTCATACCTTGAAAGTCTCCTGGTGTTCCAATGGGTCTTTAGTCCCGTCATATGCTTCTATCTGAGGGATTTTGAATTTTAGGGGTATTGGTACCGCCGTAATCCTAGCATTGTATGGTAGTTCAGCGTTGGTAAGGAGTTGATCTACCGTTGAGGCCTGGCCCATTTGCTTAGCTACTTCTAACTAAATTTGTATGTTGACTCTACGACGTTCTTCATCTATGGTGGTTGCATGAGGACGGGCTTCAGAGTGATGACTCTGTTGATCCGCCTCTAGTTCTCTTTCGCCCCTTCGTAAGGCTACGAGGGTTTCCATATCCGCCATAAGTTTCCGTACTGCTTCACTTTGTTCATTGATTCTTGCTTCCATTGCTTCAATCAGTGCTACTTCACGTAGCGAGCGCTAAGAGGGGGATGTTGCCGACATGCGAAGGACACGCTAGTTATGGGGCAACAGAGATCCCACAGACGGCGCCACTATTGATGTTGTGTTCTGCGAGCCTGGGCAATTCCACTTGGTCAAGGCTCGAACGATCGCCTGCACAGTCAACAAAGGGGGACCTTGGAGTCCATTGATGCTCCGATGCTTAAGTCAATATGGTGCTGAGGTTAAGGATGAAGTATATTGACAATGATTGTGTTAGATTGTCCTACCTCTGTGCTGCAGGCTGCATTTATTTATACTTGCCGATCTGGTCTCCACGACAATGGAGTATTGCATAGCAGGAGATTATATGCTTATGATATGCCACCCCTATGCCATCAGTTCGTCGAGCTAGGAAGTGCTCAGGGTTGCAGTATGTTGCTCGGGTCTTGGGCTGCATTGAATGCAGCATGGCTTCTGCTTTGGGCCGCATTGAATACAGCATGCCTTCTACTCTGGGCCGCATTGAATGTGGCATGCCTTTAGCTTTGGGCTGCATTGAATGCATGCCTTCTTGTTGATGCTAGGTGTGAACAGCGGTGAGTTTTCTCGTCTGGTACTGAGTGCTATGTTCCTTCCTTCTCAGGCTTTGTCTACATTTCCTGATGTGAACGTGATCTAACCCGGGTCTCATATCCGAGCCTTGACCTAGGTGTTATAATCTGACCCAATCCATATTACGTACCTGGGCCCTAATCCGGGCCTTGTCTCTAGCCTAATCCAACCCAGACCTCATATCTGGGTTGTAACCTGGGCTCTGCCTTTGGCCCAATATAAGGGATTTTTCCCGTTCACAATTTACCTGATCAAGCAGCAAGTTAACTAATCAATCCACATGGTATTCTAATAAAAAAGAGTAATGATATTTACACAACACAATGCACAACACATTGCACAACAATGTTATAAAATGAGAGTATTTTTGTAAAATGATGTTATTTTTATAAAGTGTTTTACAAAAATACCCCTCATTTAAAATATAGTTGTATAAAATGTTGTGAAAAATGTTGTGTGTAAATTATTTTCCAATAAAAAATAGAAGTATGAATTTGTCAAAATGGGAAAACCTGTTGTGCTATTTTCAACTAACTAGATTGGGCCTTTCCATATGCACTTATTGGATTGTGAAATACAACAAAGGAAAACTATTTGGACAAGTTTAGGTAGTAATTGTCATATATATATGTAACACCCACTTCCCATAGGATAGAGATATTACTAGCAATCATAACATAATGCCCAGTAAAGAGATTCATTTCCTAAAATACCTCATTTATTGAAAAGCATCAAAATATTAAAACTGAATTGAACATGATTGTTTCGAAAATTGAACGTAAAATAAAAGAACATAAACTAATCCTATGAATGACATAAAAGAAATCTAATCCTTGTGTGGATATCACTTATTCCTTCCTAAGTCCTTTGTACTAGATCTATTACTGGCCATCCAGTTCTGCATCATCATAATCACCATCTGTGAGAATTAAACATGGAAGAAAACAACAAGACAAACAAAACTGAGTCGAATACTCAGTAAGTAGCACATCTCACCGTAAAATATAATTTGGCCTAACATGGACTTAATTTTTGAAGACTTTTCATAACATACATACAGCTTCGTAGATTTACAACCATACACGTAACATGACTTTCTGAAAGACTTTACATACATATATCGTCACAGATTCATATAGCATACGTATTCATCATTAACATGAGCGGAAGCATATATAATCATGACAAACATGTAACGTGAATGCATAATAACTTGTTTATCTTGTCTTAACATGGAGTGAAACACGCTCGAGTCCGTGTTTCACTTAACTGGCATAACATGGGGTTGAGTTTGTGTTTCACTTAACTTGCATAATATGGAGTGAAACACGCTTGAATCCGTGTTTCACCTAACTTGCATAACATGGAGTGAAACACGCTTAAGTCCGTGTTTCACTTAACTTGCATAACATAGAGTGAAACACATTTGGGTCTGTGTTTCACTTAACTGGCATAACATGGAGTGAAACACACTTGAGTCTGTGTTTCACTTAATTGGCTTAACATGGAGTGAAATACGCTTGAGTCCGTGTTTCGCTTAACTTGCATAACATGGAGTGAAACACGCTTGGGTCCGTGTTTCACTTAACTTGTGGTTAACCACGCTTGAGTTCGTGGCACTGTAAAACTTCTTATCTTTCTTAATGCATGAGAATTTATTAGGATTCATGAACATTTCTAACATGGCATAGCATAACATGACACATTCTTGTACATGACATAGCTAATATGGCACATTCTTGTACATGACATAGTATAACCTGGCATATTCTTGTACATGGTATAGCATAACATGACATAATATAACATGGCATATATGATCCAAATACTACATGAACATGGCATACATGATCTAAGTACTACATGAACATGGCATACATAACCTAGCTATTCTATTACATGGAATACTTGATTTAAATTACTACATGATCATCTCATGGCTTCCATGTGATTTTAGTAACATTCAATCCATCAGAAAACAAATTTATTTATTCAAGCATAATCTCATATTTCATCAAGATCGTGAAAGGAATCTAACCTTGACTTGTCTCTTAGCATAGCATAGATAACCATCATAAGCACATCATATTTTCAAACATAACAATAATATTCACAATACGCATGCATTTATATGATCATACTATTTACCTCTTAATGTTGCTTCCTGATTTCCAACGTGTAGCGCGTTACCTATACGAGGTACTAGATGTTACTAATTTATTAGTGAACTTGTCTAGCATTCTAACTACTTAAAATCATACCGTAGAGATAATATAATACATATTCAATTAAAATTACTACATATTAATATTATTCAAAACCCATAACATATCCTTTAAAATATAACTTAATAATTGTATTAAAATATAGGAAGGCCCAAGGCCAATTGGGGAAAACAGTCCACTTTAAAAGAACAAAGTTTCTTCAAGAGGATTTACGGAAGCCTATAAAACAAGCTATCGAAGGTTTTAAGGGTATTTTGGGGAAACATCCTAATGGGCATGGGTATTTTGGGAAAACTGGATATAAAGGAAGATGTAAGTATTACGGGGGAGAGGTTCTCATAACGTAACAGAGGAACTGGACTAGAAACAAAGGGAGTGGTTGTGCGATGCTCACCGAGAGAATGAGACTGAGGTGACGGCAGCTCTGAGGTGGTTGGAAGCGACCGGAGACGTGATTGGGTCCTCTGGGCAGTGGTGCGATGCAAGAGAGAGAGAGAGAGAGAGTGAGAGAGTTAAACCGAGAAGTGAACTCACTGGAAGAGAGAGAGATCATGTCGGGGACTTACCGGAAAGGAGTGGGTTCAACGGGTTGGGCTGGCGGGAATTTTCTGGGCAGCTGGGGTAGTGCTCCGACGTCCTAGGGTGATTAGCGGTGGTTGGGCAGAGTATATACGGCTTATGCGAAAGTGAGTTCTTTGTATTTTTGTGTGTATAAAATAAAGGGCTTTCGTAGGATTTTATAGATGATGGGGAGGGAGAGACGTGGGTCTTCAGAAGATTGGCTATAATTTGAAGTTGCCTAGACTTTAGGAACCTATTCCTATGAGGATACAGATTCTGAGAGGATTTGGAGGAGTTTGAGTTGGAGTTAGTCTCAAACTAGGAACCAAATCTAATATGGGAACCTAATGGATAAACTATACGAAGGTTTTGATAGGGAAGGAATTACTAATTTAATCTATCTATTAGCATATTTCCTAAGATGATAATAAAAGTAAAATAAATAAATAATAAAGAAAATAATACTAGTTTTAAGCCCTAAATTTGGACCCGTATGTTACAATACATTTTCACAAGTGACCTCTGCCAAGCTAACCAACTCCCCATTGGTTTTTCTAATTAATACGGACACCCATTATCTTCCCTAGGTTTTAAAAAATCCAAAGTACTGACCACCACCCCCACTTATCTCCAAAGTCAACAGTGCGTTTTGTACTGCGGTATGCCATCTTTCTCTTTACATTATTTTGTCTCAGAAAAAGTATCATCTCATATTATTTAGTTAGTCCCTACTTAAAACCAAATCTAGAATAATTATATTTGTCTTAACCTACCTGAATCCAAGTTTTGTTATCAAATCGGCATAGAATACCACTACTTGAACTAATTGTTGTGTTTGGTTGTAAGACTTAGTTGAGTTCAGTCTAATTTTAAGCTGAGCCTAACATCAAATGTAACACCCCGTATTTTAGTGTATTTTAATTGAAGGATTATTTTTATTAATTTAAAAATTGATTCTCTTGTTTTAAGTTTATTGGATTTTTAGTGGGTTTATTTTTATGATTTTTAAATTGTGAAAATTAATTTGATATATTTCCTTAATATTAATTATTGTTATGCATTTAAATTTCTCTTTATTTTAAATTAATTTATTGTTAGATTTTATTATTTTATCACTACGTTTAAATTATTTAGATTTAATTATTTTATCACTACATTTACATTATTTAATTTAACTCGCTGTTTTAAAATTATTTTCGTTGTGTGACCCAAGATGTGAGGATTAGACCTTATTTCTTTCTCTCACTTTTTTCATTTCCTCTTTTTCTTTTCTTCTCCTTTTGTTTTCCCCCCATTTCTTTTCTCCTCTCTCTCTCTTCTCTCCCGCGCGCGCAGCACCCCCTCCCCCGTCCATTTCGTTGCTCAAAACAATGCCGCTTCGCGCCGCTGTGACCGACACCGCCCCTTTCCTTCCCTTCCCCACCGACCGGCGACATCACCCCTCCATTTCCAGCCTCTCCCGCGCCGCCATCTGTCCCCACGCACTGCTTGAAGCCGTAGCCTTCTCTTCTCTCCAGCGCCGCCGTCACACCACCTCCGACCACCATTTCTTCACCACATCTTCTTTGACCTCCTAGCAACCCAAACCACCCATCCCCAGCTCCGATCCGCCACCGGTGAAGCCCTATCATCAACATTTCCGTTTTGAATATTTTGGCCTTCAACTACCCTTTACGCCGCCACCCACGGCCAACCACCACCACCATTGGCTTCACGGACATCCCTAAGCCCTTTCCTAGCAATATCAAGTCTTCGTTTGTCCCTATTCGAAATCTTGTATTTTTAGACCCACGGCCACAGTGCATTTTGCACTGTTACGTTGTTGTGCTGCCACTTCTTACACCTCCGTGATCCTTCAAAAATTATAACAAAGCACTGTAAGTATTTTTCCAAAGAACTTTCGTGATTTATATGTATTTTTGCACTAACTCATTTTACTGTGAACTGATTGGTTATGCCGGACTGAGTCTGAGGAGTAGGGGGTCAGATGGATTGGAGGATGGAGTTGTTTGTGTGTTTTGGATTGTGTTCTTAATTGTTGGATGTTGGATATGGTGACGTTTCATGTACATTGCATATTTATACGCATGATCATGTTTGTAAATGAAACTGGGTTTTCGTGTAATTGCATTCATATTCATGTGTTTATTGAAAACTGAGTTTTCATGTGAGAAAGGAATTTTGAGTGCGTACGTATCATGGCCCCAAGCCGAGATGGGGCATTATCTCATTGGAGCTCCTCTAGTCACTTGGGAGCAGAATATACTAAGTGACGTCCTCTGAGTTGTCGCTGGGCCACAACGGGATCAGGCGGGATGGTAATGCTCTCTTGCCGACTCCATGGCCCCTCTGCTGGGGGGGTTAGAGGATACTTGGCCACGAACGCGCTGGGCGCAGAACTGGGCATCGCTAGTTGCGAAGTCACACTCACAGTCATTACCGGTGGTGTGGCGAAGGGAGCTAGGGTGTGCGGATGGTCCCTAAGGGAGATCATGGTGTATACGGTAAAATTGGTTAATGGGCCATTTTCTGGGAAAATAGCGAGTTCTTGGATTAGTGGTTATTTGAGCTATTTTCTGGGAAAATAGTGTGTGTTGGATAAAAGGATTTTGTGTGGGTCATTTTTTGGGAAAATGACGGATTATTATTTTTGGGCCAAAATGGGATTTTTGCGTGCGTTGGTAAATGTTCATTTTCTGGAAAAATGTGGTTTTGAGAATTATGCGTACTTCATCATATGCATGCATGTTGGTTGCATTAATGCACTTTTATCTCGTGATTGTTTGGTTTATACTTAGCTGCAATACCGTTTTATGGTAATGCAGATTTCGATGCAGATGAAGTTGAGCGTGAGCCTGAGGATTCGGCTCCGCCTGAAGAGTGATATGAGATCACTCGTTTTTATATTTGGAGTTTTATTATATTTTATTTTGGGATAACTGTATAACTCTTTTTAATCATTTTACTTATGTTAGTTTGTATTAAAAATTCTGGTACTTAGTTGACTTGCTTAATTTATCCACTGCGTTGTTTATTGTACATTTTTGCATGTACAAACACTTGGCACTATCGTTGGGATGCGTGACCGTGTTGTCACCATCCTGGCATCTCAATCCCCAAGTTTCCGTACATGGGGGTTTGGGGCGCCACATGTGGTATCAGAGCAGTTCGACTCTGGGTAAACCCACATGTCCCTTAGGTAAGGTACCGGAAATATTATTTTTTTTAAATTTGTAAGTTAAATTATTTATTTTAAAGTATGATATATTATGGGTTTATTATTTTTATTTTATTTTTATGTTTTATTATTTTATTTTACCTTATATTATTTTTGGTGTTGCTTTTGGGTTGTGTTTGATTTTGTCCGGAGTTTTAAGCGGGGTTGAAGATTGCTCTATGACAGGAAGATGGTGAGACCAAGAAGGCCAGCTAATGAGCCCGAGGATGAGTTATCGAGAGGCGATGGGAATTACGCCATGGCGAGGGCGTTGAATAGGATGACATAGTTCCTCCAACAGAATTTTCGACCACTACAAGGAGATCTAAATAGAGCGGTCTAAGCTGGGTACCCCTATGAGCGCTTCCTAGCGCATAGGACCCCTGCCTTTACTGGTGAAGATGATCCACTATGGGCTAGAAGGTGGATTGAAGATCTTGAAAGGACATTTGAAGTCTGTGGTTGCACGAAGGCTCAGATGGTATTGTATGGGAGTTACTTGCTGCAAGCCGAAGCGGCAAATTGGTGGCAGACTAAGCGGCAACTCCTAGAGATGGACTTGGGATCTTTTGCAGCTGTGTCTTGACAGCGTTCCAAGAAAGAGTTTGACAACCGTTTCTTCCCTATTTCTGTGAAACAGCAAAAGGCACAAGAATTTAATAGCTTGGTTCAAGGAGATATGACTGTTGAACAATATGTCAGAAAATTTATGGAGCTTGGGCGGTTCGCTACCCAAATCATTACCACTAAGGAGTTATAAGCCCAGCATTTTCAGGAGGGTCTACAACATGAGATACGCAGACAAGTAGCTTGCCACCAGATTGTAGATTTTTAGAGGTTGGTGGATTTGGCCACTATTGCGGAGCGAGAAAATAGTTTTGCAATAGGCTCCCCTCCGGGTTAGAAGAGGCGGAGTTTTGTTGTTGAGGGGAGTAGTTCTGGGTCGCCACACAAGTTTGTACAAAGGACTGGGGCTCGATTGCATGAGGCCGAGCTCCAGTATGTAATAGGTGTAATAGAGCCCATGAGGGCGACTACGGTCAGAGGGGAATTCAGTGTTTTAGGTGTGGCCAGTCGGGGCACTTTGCTCGTGAGTGTCCCAACCAAGCTCGAGGAGGACGAGGAGGTTGGCATGGTGGGACGAACAGCCAGAGAAAATTGGTGCAAGCTCGGGTCTATGCTATAACTCCCAGTGACGTGGATTACGAGGCTCCAGAGACTCACAATGCCGGGGTGATTACTGGTATTCATTTAGTTTAATTTTTGGATTTGATGTTTGGCGTGGGTTGGTTTTTTTTTTTTTTTTGAATTTCACTGGTGTATGAGTTTGCCTCAGGTAGAGTTCGTCTATATGATTTTTATGTATGTACCTTATTTGACTCTGGGGCGTCTCAATCTTTTGTGTCCGCCACTTTTGCACGGATGTGCAATCTAGTGACAGAGCCTTTATCACAATCCTTGGTAATGACTCTTCCAAATAGTGAGATTGTATGGTGCTCCAAAGTTGCTTTAGGCTGTCCTTTGGATTTTGGTGGGAGGACACTTGATTGAGATTTAATTGTATTCAAGTTGCTTGGATTTGACATAATTCTGGGTATGAATTGGTTGCATCAATATTCTGCAAACATTAATTGTAGAAGTTGGGTAATTGGCTTTCAACTTTCGGATGGAGACTATTTGGAATTCGTGGGAAGCAAGTTGAAAGCAAAACTAGCAGTTATATATACATTTCAAGCAAAGAGAGACATAGCTTGTGGAGCAGATGCCTTTTTAGTTCAAGTGGTGTCTACACCATTTGAGAAGAAGTCTTTAATGGATATTCCAGTTGTGGAAGAATTCCCTTATGTGTTCATGGATGAGTTGCCCGAGTTGCCTCCAGTTCGCGATATGGAATTTGTTATCGATTTGGAACCTGGAGCGGCTCCTATGCATAAGGCTCCATGGCATCGGTTGAGTTAAAAGAGTTGAAAACTCAATTGCAAGAACTGGTTGAGTTTTCAACTCTTTATTCAGCCTAGTATTCGCCTTGGGGAGCGCCTGTTTTATTTGTCAAGAAGAAAGACGGTACTCTCAGAATGTGTATAGACTATCGGGAACTTAACGAGGTGACTATCAAGAACAAGTACCCTCTTCCTAGAATCGATGATTTGTTTGACTAGCTTCAGGGAGCAGCTGTCTTTTCGAAGATTGACATGAGATCAAGGTACTACCAATTGAGTATAAGGGATAAGGATGTGCCCAAGACTGCTTTCAGGACGAGGTATGGACATTATAAATTTAAAGTGATGTCTTTTGGGTTAGCTAATGCTCCTGCTGCCTTTATGGATTTGATGAATCGGGTGTTTCGACCTTTTTTGGATTCATTTGTGGTGGTGTTCCTTGAAGACATTCTGATTTATTCTCGACATTTGGAAGAGCATGCTTGTCACCTTCGTCTGGCACTTGGGAAGTTAAGAGAGCATCAGTTGTATGTTAAGTAAGTAAGTGCGAATTTTGGTTGGAAGAAGTTAAGTTTCTTGGACATGTGATTTCCCAGGAGGGAGTGGTCATAGATCCTAGTAAAGTGGAAGCTGTTTTGTCATGGCCTCTCCCTTCAACAGTTCGTGAGATACGGAGTTTCTTGGGACTTGCCGGTTATTATCGAAGATTTGTGGAAGGATTTTCTCGACTATCCGGACCTCTCACTGCTTTGACTAGGAAGAATACTGAGTTTTTATGGTCAGACAGATGTGAGAGAAGTTTCCTAGAGTTGAAGAGGAGATTGACAACGGCACCAGTTTTGGCACTCCCGGAGCCACACAAGCCATTTGTGATTTTTAGTGATGCATCCATGTTCGGGTTGGGGTGCGTTCTTATGCAAGAGGGACGAGTTGTTGCTTATGCATCTCGTCAGTTGAAAATTCATGAGAGGAATTATCCCACACATGATTTGGAATTGGTGCCTATAGTTTTTGCTCTTAAGATTTGGCAGCATTATCTGTATGGTGAAGCCTGTGAAGTTTACACTGACCATAAGAGCTTGAAGCATCTGTTTACTTAGAAGAATCTCAATATGAGGCAGAGGCAGTGGTTATAGCTGATTAGCGACTACCAATGTGAGATCAAGTATCATCCTGGAAAGGCGAGTCTAGTCGTTGAGGCTTTGAGTAGGAAGTCTCAACAGATGGATGAAGCAGAGTCATCAGATTTGGACTTTCTCCTTTGTGGGATGAGAAGACTTCTTATTGAGAGTTCACAGCAAGAAGAATTATTATCTTCAGTTTTGGATGTCCGATTAGTTGATTTTGAAGAATTGAAGACTCTCCAGAGAAGAGATCCAAAGTTGTTAGCCATTAGGAAGAGAGTCAGGAAGTCTAAAGGACCCTTGCACTATAGTTTGGATAAAGATGGTATTCTTCGGTTTCGAGATCGTAGGGTGATTCCCCGATATTCAGAATTTAAAGAACGAATTTTGGCAAAAGCTGATGCGGCTTCTTATTCAGTTCATCCAGGAAGCACAAAAATGTATCAAGATTTAAAGAGAAATTTATGGTGGGAAGGAATGAAGGTGGATATTGCCATGTTTATTGAGAAATGTGTCATGTGCCGTCAAGTTAAGGCTGAGCATCAAAGACCTGCTGGTAAACTTCAACCTCTCCCTATTCCTGAGTGGAAGTGGGATGATATTTTTATGGATTTTTTTGTGGGTTTGCCAAGGACCCCTAGTGGAAAGAACTCAGTTTGGGTGATTGTTGATCGGTTGACCAAGAGTGCCCATTTCTTGCCTATCAATAATACCGACTCTTTGGGTAAGCTGGCTCGGTTGTATGTCAAAGAGATAGTGCGTTTGCACGGAGTACCCAAGAGTATTGTATCAGATCGGGACCCATGGTTCACGTCTCGTTTTTGGAAAAGTTTGCAAGCAGCTTTAGACACTAAGTTGAAGTTTAGTACTACATATCACCCTCAAACTGACGGTCAATCAGAGCGCACTATTCAGACTCTTGAGGATATGTTGCGAGCTTGTGTCATGGAATTTCAGGGGAGTTGAGAGAATCATCTGCTGCTAATTGAGTTTGCTTACAATAACAGTTTTCATTCCTACATTCAGATGGCCCCGTATGAAGCTTTCTATAGAAGGAAGTGTAGATCACTTCTATGTTGGGGTGAAGTTGGCGAGAGTAAATTGATTGGGCCTGAGATAATTCAAGAAATGAAAGATCAAGTTCATTTTATAAGGACTAAAATGACGAAAGCTCAAAGTCGCTAAAAGAGTTATGCAGATACAAGGAGAAGAGACTTATCCTCTGAGGTTGGTAATTGGGTTTATCTCAAAGTCTCTCCTATGAAAGGCGTTAAGTGCTTTGGTAAGAAGGGAAAACTTAGTCCGAGGTATGTTGGCCCTTTTCAGATTGTAGAGAAGGTTGGGCTTGTTGCTTATAGAGTTGCCTTGCCGGACTATTTTGGAGAAGTTCATGATGTGTTCCATGTGTCTTCATTGAATAAGAGTTTTGGACAACAAGAGCCATATTTTGTTGACCCTGAACGCATTCAACTTCAGCCTAACCTTATGAAGTTGCCCCGACACAGATTGTGGATTGGAAAGAGCAAAGGTTAAGGTCCAAGACGATACCTTTGGTGTAAGTGTCATGGGGCGATCCGTTGGCTCAAGATTTCTCTTGGGAGAGAGAAGCTGACATGAGGGAGCAATATTCGTATTTGTTTGATTGACCCTGACGGTATGTTTCTTAAATCTGTTCTTAGTCGAATCTTATTCATGTCCTAGTTTTAATGTTTGATCTTGCCAATTTTGAGGATGAAATTTTATTTTAAGGGGGAGGATGTAACACCCCGTATTTTAGTGTATTTTAATTGAATGATTATTTTTATTAATTTAAAAATTGATTCTCTTGTTTTAAGTTTATTGGATTTTTAGTGGGTTTATTTTTATGATTTTTAAATTGTGAAAATTAATTTGATATGTTTTCTTAATATTAATTATTGTTATGCATTTAAATTTCTCTTTATTTTAAATTAATTTATTGTTGGATTTACTTATTTTATTTTCATTTTATCACTACATTTAAATTATTTTATTTAATTTGTTGTTTTGAAATTATTTTCGTTGGATCATTTTTGTGACCCAAGATGTGAAGATTGGACCTCATTTCTTTCCCTTATTTTTTTCTTTTCCTCTTTTTCTTTTCTTCTCCTTTTGTTTTCCCCCATTCCTTTTCTCCTCTCTCTCTCTCTCTTCTCTTCCGCGCGCGCAGCACACCTTCCCCCGTGCATTTCGTTGCTCACCACCCATTGCCGCCACGTGCCACCGTGACCGACACCACTCCTTTCCTTCCCTTCCCCACCGGCCGGCGACCTCACCCCTCCATTTCCAACCTCTCCCGCGTCACCTTCTGTCCCCACGCACGGCTTGAAGCCGTAGCCTTCTCTTCACTCTAGCGTCGCCATCGCGCCACCTCCAGCCACCATCTCTTCACCACATCTTCCTTGGCCTCCTAGCAACCCAAACCACCCATCCCCAGCTCCGATCCGCCACCGGTGAAGCCCCACCATCAACATTTCTGTTTTGAATATTTTGGCATTCAACTGCCCTCTACGGCGCCACCCACGGCCAACCACCACCACCATTGGCTTCACGGACATCCCTAAGCCCTTCCCTAGCCATCTCAAGTCTTCGTTTGTCCCCGTTCGAAATCTTGTATTTTGAGACCTGCGGCCACAGTGCATTTTGCGCTGTTACGTTGCTATGTCGTCACTTCTTGCATCTCCGTGATCCTTTGAAAATTATAATAAAGCACTGTAAGTATTTTCCCAAAGAACTTTCGTGATTTAAATGTATTTTTGCACTAACTCATTTTACTGTGAACTGGTTGGTTATGATGGACTGAGTCCGAGGAGTAGGGGGTCTGATGGATTGGAGAATGGAGTTGTTTGTGTGATTTGGACTGTGTTGTGAATTGTTGGAAGTTGGATATGGTGACGTTTCATGTACATTGCATATTTGCACGTATGATCATGTTTGTAAATGAAACTGGGTTTTCGTGTAATTGCATTTATGTTCATGTGTTTATTGAAAACTGGGTTTTCCTGTGAAAAATGATTTTTGGGTGCGTGCGTATCACGACCCCAAGCCGAGATGAGACATTATCTCTGTGGAGCTCCTCTGGTCACTCGGGAGCGGAATATACTGAGTGACGTCCCCTGGATTGTCGCTGGGTGACAACGGGATCGGACGAGATGGTAACGCTCTCATGCCAACTCCGTGGCCCCTTTGCTGGTAGGGTTAGAGGATGCTTGGCCACGAACGCGCTGGGCATGGAACTGAGCATCGCTCGTTGCGAAGTCACACGCACAGTCGTTATCCGTGGTATGGCGAAGGGAGGCAGGGTGTGCAGATGGTCCTTAAGGGAGATCATGGTGCATACGGTAAAATTGATTAATGGGCCATTTTTTGGGAAAATGGCGAGTTCTTGAATAAATGGTTATTTGAGCTATTTTCTGGAAAAATAGCATGTGTTGGATAAAAGGATTTTGTGTGGATCATTTTTTGGGAAAATGACGGATTATTATTTTTGGGCCAAAATGAGATTTTGGCGTGCGTTGGTAAATGTTCATTTTCTGGAAAAATGTGGTTTTGAGAATTATGCATACTTCATCATAGGCATGCATGTTGTTTGCATTAATGCACTTTTATCTCGTGATTGTTTGGTTTATGCTTACCTGCGGTACCGTTTGATGGTAATGTAGATTTCAATACAGATGAAGCTGAGGGTGAGCCTAAGTATTTGGCTCCGCCCGATGAGTGATATGGGATCACTCGTTTTTATATTTGGACTTGTATTATATTTTATTTTGAAATGACTGTATAACTCTTTTTAATCATTTTACTTATGTTAGTTTGTATTAAAAATTCTGGTACTTAGTTGACTTACTTAATTTATCCGTTGCATTGTTTATTGTATATTGTTGCATGTACACACACTTGGCACTATCGTTGGGATGCGTGACCGTATTGTCATCATCCTGGCGTCTCGATACCCGAGTTTCCATACTTGAGGGTCGGGGACGCCACATCCAAATACCCAACTCTCAAATTACTTAACTCATCTCAATTTAAAATCTCCTTACATGTGGTACCCACAACCTTTTTCAACTTCTTATAAAAAGTAATAAACTCATCTTAACATTCAAACACACTTTAAACTCAATTTAGATGGATTCCACATAACTCTTTCTTCTACTCAACTTATTACTGTTAATAAAGAATTGAACTCAGCTCAACATCCACGCAGCTTAACTCTCCTTGTCTTACTTTCTGGACACGTGTGTACCGAGTGCTAAGTCCAGACATTATAAGAAAAAAAGGTGGCGGGGAAAAGGCTTACATGAAAACAAGAGTCGTACCATATTCGACTAACAAGAGTCGTTAAACAGGAGTCGTTCAACAAGCATACAGGTCGAACAACTTTAATCATAGACACAAAGTCCCTTTTACTACCCAATCACTTTGTTCAAGTGCAGTTCACATGAGCATGACGCAACTCATAGGAAAAATGATTTTTTTTCTTATAAGTAATAATAATATTCAAGTATACCAATTTATATATTTCATAACCTGATAGTTCCAATTCTTGTGTAGGTGGACCATCTAGGTAGCATCTTGATATGCACTATACTCTATCCCAACAAATATCAAATATATAGTCCATGGTTAACATGATGACTCGTATTTTCTGCCGCACTTCACTACCCGTTTGCAGCAGTATTTAAAGTGGGTGGTCCCCTGATTTCTTGAGGTTAACCTCTGCAGCAGTATTAGCTGCGGCAATAACATTAGCTGCCCTTTCAGTAACTGGGCTTTCCTGTAGAACATGATCAGTATGCGCCACTACAGCAATAAACCCATCAATGTGGCAACTCATATCGCTCTATCCAGAAAAATAGAAGTATCACATTTCGAATTGCCCAAAAATTAGTTCGTTGCACTTGGCAGCATGTAATTTAAGCTATGTTGACATTTTTTTTTTTTATATAAAAACTAAAAAAAAAAAAAAAAAAGGAAAGCTTACATTTTTAACACATCAGTGTCTCATCTCTGGCGACGACTAGGCATTAGGGAGTGTTACATTGAAACACTGATAGACAAACGAAAGAGCTGGACTCAGCTCAGAGAAGCTAGTTTGGGCACTGGAGATGGTGAGACCAATGGCGACGACTTTGAGAGGCTTGTCGTGGGCGACTGTGTCGAGACTCCATCAAAAACCGCCATAGGACATGGTCCTAGGCATGTATGGGTAGCCAAGGCCACCAAGGGCTAATGTCGTGGGCCATCACGGGTTCTACCCCACTATCACTTGTTTATTTATTTATTTATTTTTATTTATTAAGGGACCTATTAGGATTTTCACTTTGTATTTTCTTTAAATATGACTCTTAGGCATTTAGTTTACATCTTTTGAATATTTGGAAAATTCTCTAAGTGGGTAGATTTGTTCTTGAGATCATCCTTCGGTACTTAGCAATTGGGCTACTTGGGTGTAATTCGTAAATCCCTAGTAGATGATCATCACCTTGCAATTCTTGAATATGTATGATTTAACTTATCTTGTTCTTGCAACTTAGTACAATTCGTGAATCCAAGTTGTTGTTATCTTTGTTACTTTCAAGTTTATAAATAAAGAAGTTTATTTCATCTATCTGCAATTCGTGAATCATAGTTGAATTGGCTATCTTTTGTTCACTTTGTTCTTGAGTGTTTATCACTTGTTCATCGTGTTCTTCATTTGTCCTTGAGATGTTCATATCTTTTCTTGCATATCAAATATCCATATAAACTAAAAAGAGAGTCTTCATATTCTTTTGTTGAGTTCATTCATCCTTTGATCATACTCTTCCATCTTGTTCATCCATATTGTTCATCCATCTTGTTCACCTATATTGTTCATCCATCTTGTTCATCCATCTTGTTCACCCATATTGTTCATCCATCTTGTTCATGCGTGTTCATCCATATATTTCCATTGCCCAATTCAATCCATCCATACACTATAATTCGACCACTATTGTGTTTGCCCTTGTTGTCCATATCCCATATTTACCCTTCATCCATCATAGCCATTAGCTCTAGCCGAAATCCACTTAGCCTCTATCTTGTCATACACAAATCTTGCCTTATTTGATAACCCTAGCCTTCTAAAAGGATTTCCTAAACTCTAGGAATCCTAACCCTAGCCACCATTCATCCAATCCATTGACCTAGCCGAAATTCTCTTGCCACCATCTTTCCATATTAGTCACTTACCATACCTAGCCTCCATTATCTCCATAAACCCTAACCAAAACACTTGTCTTCCATAAACCCTAGCCATCCCTCAAGAGTCCCACTTGGCAACTTCCTTAATCTTAGGAAAGTTGACTCATTCCTAAAATCACTCAATTACTCAAACCACCAAATCCCTTGATCCTAGGAAATTCCATTCTATCTATTATCCCTTAAATCTCTCCATCCATCTAATCACTCAATCAATCCCACAAATCACTCATCTCCTAGAATTACTCTTGTCAACTAAGACCTTCTTCACTTACCAAAATCGAAACTCTATCTTTCCTTGATAGATTCCTACCACTTAGGAATCTTCCCTCAATCATCTATTTTTTCAAAATCCTACCAATCCCTAAATCATCTCCTACAAGTTAGGAGCTCAATCTTCTAGCTTCCAAGTCGTCCAAATTTGAAATACATCCATTACATTAGTCAATCCCTTAATTCTATGAACTTCCCTAGAATCACTCTATCCCTAAAATCTCTCCACTCTTCCAATCCATCTAGTCAACCAAAGACTTCCAACCTCTTGCCATATTCAAATCTCATCTTCCTTATATTATCCTAGCCAATCCACTTCCCTAGAATCACTCAATTTCCAGAATCACTCAAGTCAATTAAAGACTAACATCATCTTGCCATATCCCAATCCTATCTTACCATATTCAAATTCCATCTCCAAATCCCTAAACTCTAGGAATAACCCTAGACTCAATCAAACACCATCCATCTTCATCTACTTACCTTATCCAAATCATATCTTCCTCATCTTATCTTTAATCAATCCCTAAAGTCAAGAAGCAACCATAGACTCATTCAATCACCTTCCAACCCTAGCCACCAAACCCTAGCCTCATTCTTCCACATCATTCCAAACCCTAGCATCTCATCCTAGACTCCAACCCTAGTCCATCTCTTCCCAATCTCGAAATCATCCTTAGCCACCACACAAAACCCTAGCTACACTTCACCATACCAACCCTAATCATCATCCAAAAGGCCCCAACATCAAGGCCAACCTTCAAGCCGTTCCACTTAGCATGAAACACCCATATTCATCACTTAGATCACTCGAACTCATCATCATTACTATTTCGCCACTAAACATCATACTTTCATCAACCTAGAAACTCATAATTACCATCATACATTATTGTTCAAAGTCCAAGAAAGAGGGCTAAGGCAATCGGTCATCACAAAGAGAACCAAGGCGAGGACAACCCAATGTTTAGGGACTAGACCAAGGTCCCTAACACATGGTCCTAGGCATGCATGGGCCAGCCAAAGCCACTAAGGGCCAATGCTATCGGCTCTCATGGATTCCACACCAGTATCACTTGTTTATTTATTTATTTTTATTTAACAAGGGACATATTAAGGTTTCTACTTCGTATTCTCTATAAATAGTACCCTTAGACATTTAGTTTATATCTTTTGAACCTTTGGTAAATTTCATAAGTGGGTAGATTATTGTTCTTGAGATCACTCTTTCGGTACTAGGCACTTGGGCTACTTTGGTGCAATTCGTGAATCCCTAGTAGAGAATCATCACCTTGCAGTTCATGAATAGGTATGATTCAACTTATCTTATTCTTGCTACTTGATACAATTCGTGAATCCAAGTTGTTGTTATATTTGTTATTTTTAGTTTATCAATAAGGAGGTTTATTTCATCTATGTGCAATTCGTGAATCATAGTTGAATTGGCTATCTTTTGTTCACTTTGTTCTTGAGTGTTTATCACTTGTTCATCATGTTCTTCATTTTTCCTTGATGTTCATATCTTTACTTGCATATCAAAATATCCATATAAACCATAAAGAGAGTCTTCATATTCCTTTGTTGAGTCTTTTCATCACTTGCTCATACTTTTCCATCTTGTTCATCCATAATGTTCATCCAAATTGTTCATCCATAAATTTCCTTACATCCATTCAATCCTCTCCATACACAAATTTCGACCACCACATGTGTTTGCCCTAATTTCCATATTCCGCCATATTCCAAAATATCCTTCATCCAATCCAACTAAGCTCTAGTCGAAATTGGCTTGTCCCACATCTTTCCATAATAGCCACTTACCATATCTAGCCTCCATCATCTTTCAAAAACCCTAGGCATCCCTCGAGAGTCCCAATTGGAAACTTCCTTAATTTTAGGAGAGTTGATTCATCCCTAAAATCCCTCATTCCTAAAATCGCTCTAGTCAACTAAGACCTTCTTCACTTACCAAAACCGAAACCCTATCTTTCCTTTATAGATTCCTACCACTTAGGAATCTTCCCTCAATCATCTCTATCTTTCCAAAATCCTACCACTCCCTAAATCATCTCCTACAAGTTAGGAACTCATCTTCTATATTCCAATTCCTCCCAGATTCGAAATACATCCATTGCCTTAGTCAAACTTCCAATTCCTAACAACTACCATGCACCTTACCATTTAGGATTATCCCTAGCCACCTTACCTATCATTCAAATCCAATCTTCAATCTCCAATCCCTTAATTCTAGGAACTTCACTAGAATCACTTATTCCTTAAATCTCTCAACTCCTTCCATATACCTAGTCAACCAAAGACTCCATCTCTTGCCATATTCAAATCCTATCTTCTTTATCTTATCTTAATCAATCCCTTAATTCTAAGAATTTTCCTAGAATCACTCAATCCCTCCAATCACTCAACCAATCCCTAAAATCCCTCAATTCCTAGAATCTCTATAGTCAACCAAAGACTAACAACATCTTATCATATCCAAATCCTATCTTGACATATTCAAATCCAATCCTCCATCTCTAAATCCCTAAACTTAATGAACAACCCTTGACTCATTCAAACTCCATCTCATCTACCGTATCCAATCATTCAAATCTCTCATTCCCTATAATCACTCTAGTCAACCAAGACTTTCCTCCAATTGTCAAAACTGAACCTTTCCATTCTTGATCCTACATTTTAGGAATCACATTAACCATCACCATATTCGGCCAACCCTAGCCACCAAACCCTAACCTCATTCTTCCACATCATTCCCAAACCCTAGCATCTCATCCAAAGACTCCAACCCTAGTCCATCTCTTCCAATCTCGAAATCATCCTTAGCAGTCACTACACAAAAAATCCTACCTACACTTCACCCTACCAACCCTAATCATCTTCCAAGTGTCCCCAACATCAAGGGCAACCTTCTAGCCATTCCACATTGCATCAAACATCCTTATCCATCCCATAGATTACCCGAACTCATCATCATTGTCATTTCGTCACTAAACACCATTCCTTCATCAACCTAGGAACTCATCATTCCCATCATATATTGTCATTATTATTCAAAGTCCAAGCAAAAGGGCTTAGGCAATCGGTCATCATAAGGAAAACCAAGGCGAGGACAACCCAATGTTTAGGGACTAGACCGAGGTCCCTAACATTAATGGTGCTTTCGTTGAGAGGTTTTGGTGAAATCCATCTTGCTTGGAACCATTAATGTTCCCTAACATTAATGGTGCTTTCATTGAGAGTCAATCTTGCTTGGTGCTCTTGAGAAGCCCTAACATTATTGGTGCTTTCGTCAAGATATTTCATTGAAAAGTTCATTGGGAGTCTCATTGAGGCTCATTCTTGCTAGGCGTTCTTAAGAAGTTCTCACTTCTTCCTGAGGTAAACAACGTGATAACTCACACTTTGCGAATTGGTTGGAGAGTCCCTCGAGGATCTCATTATTTTTATTATGTTGAGAAATTGAAGTTTGGGGGTTGAGGAGTAGAACGGAGTAAGATTGTTTGTAGGGGTCAACCACACGAGTTGGTGGAAGACCCAAGGTTGGACCTCAAGCTTGTTGCAAGAAGGGGTTGTCCACCCGATAAGGTGGGCAACTCAAGGTTGGATTTTTGAAGCTTGAACCATCACCATGCACGAGGACACTCTATAATTAGAGTGCCTTGTGGCATTAGAAGGGCATACAACAAGGCTTTACCACGTCCTTAATGATGTCAACACTACCATGGCCAAGTTAAGGATGGCCATGAAAGCCACTTGCCGTAGGAGTGAAGAAAATAGAAGAACCTTTGAAGCCATAGGGAGGGAGACAAATGTAAGTCTAGAGAGGCTTGAAAGAAAAAAGAATGAGAGGCCTTATGGCCAAAGCACTTACTTTGATGGGAGACGGTACCATCAAGCGAGAGGTGGAAGCCACATGAGAGAGGATACAAGGGAGACCACTATGAGGAGAGAAGAGAAAACCGGGCTTATGACTGGGGACCAATGAGGCATAGAGTGAATTTTCCTAAGAATAGTAGGGGGGAAGAAAAGAAGTTGGACCACTTTGCTAATCAAGGAAGTCAAGCCTTTTGAAGCCATCATGTCCAAGTCATTGTGTAAAGGTGGGGACAATTGTTTTGCTTTGAAGGAGGCAAGAAAAGACTTTGTGGGCTTGAGTTTGTCAAATTTGATCCTTGAGGGCAAGTATAATCTTGAAGGAATGGGGAATGTCAAGACCCCATCAAAAACCGCCCTAGGACATGGTCCTAGGGATGCATGGGCTAGCCAAGGCCACCAAGGGCCAATGTCGTGGGCCCCTATGGGTTCCACACCACTATCACTTGTTTATTTATTTATTTTATTTATTTATATTTATCAAGGGACCTATTAGGGTTTCCACTTTGTATTCTCTATAAATAGGACCCTTAGGCATTTAGTTTACATCTTTTGAACCTTTAGCAAATTCCCTAAGTGGGTAGATTATTGTTCTTGAGATCACTTTTTCGGTGCTACGCACTTGGGCAACTTGGGTGCAATTCATGAATCCCTAGTAGAGAATCATTACCTTGCAATTCGTGAATAGGTGTGATTCAACTTATCTTGTTCTTGCAACTTGGTACAATTCGTCAATCCAAGTTGTTGTTATCTTTGTTATTTTCAAGTTTATTAATAAAGAGATTTATTTCATCTATGTGCAATTCGTGAATCATAGTTGAATTGGCTATCTTTTGTTCACTTTGTTCTTGAGTCTTTATCACTTGTTCGTCGTGTTCTTCATTTGTCCTTGATGTTCATATCTTTTATTGCATATCAAAATATCCTTATAAACCATAAAGAGAGTCTTCATATTCATTTGTTGAGTCTATTCATCATTTGCTCATACTTTTCCATCTTGTTCATCCATAGTGTTCATCCAAATTGTTCATCCATAAATTTCCTTACATCCATTCAATCCTCTCCATACACAAATTTCGACCACCACATGTGTTTGCCCTAATTTCCATATTTGGCCATATCCCAAAATATCTTTCATCCAATCCAACTAAGCCCTAGCCGAAATTGCCCTGTCCCACATCTTTCCATAATAGCCACTTACCATATCTAGCTTCCATCATCTTTCAAAAACCCTAGCCATCCCTCAAGAGTTCCAATTGGAAACTTCCTTAATTTTAGGAGAGTTGACTCATCCCTAAAATCCCTCATTCCTAAAATCACTCTAGTCAACTAAGACCTTCTTCACTTACCAAAACCGAAACCCTATCTTTCCTTTATAGATTCCTACCACTTAGGAATCTTCCCTCAATCATCTCCTACAAGTTAGGAACTCATCTTCCATCTTCCAATTCCTCCCAAATTCGAAATACATCCATTGCCTTAGTCAAACTTCCAATTCCTAACAACTATGATTTAGGATTATCCCTAGCCACCTTACCTATCATTCAAATCCAATCTCCAATCTCCAATCCCTTAATTCTAGGAACTTCCCTAGAATCACTCATCCCTTAAATCTCTCAACTCCTTCCATACACCTAGTCAACCAAAGACTCAATCTTTTGCCATATTCAAATCCTACCTTCTTTATCTTATCTTAGGCAATCCCTCAATTCTAAGAATTTTCCTAGAATCACTCAATCCCTCCAATCACTCAACCAATCCCTAAAATCTCTCAATTTCTGGAATCTCTCCAATCAACCAAAGACTAACAACATCTTACCATATCCAAATCCTATCTTGACATATTCAAATCCAATCCTCTATCTCCAAATCTCTAAACTCAAGGAACAACCCTTAACTCATTCAAACTCCATCTCATCTACCATATCCAATCTCTCAAATCTCTCATTCCCTAGAATCACTCTAGTCAACCAAGACTTTCCTCCAATTGCCAAAACTGAACCTTTCCATTCTTGATCCTATATTTTAGGGATCACATTAACCATCACTATATTCGGCCAACCCTAGCCACCAAACCCTAGCCTCATTCTTCCACATCATTTCCAAACCCTAGCATCTCATCCAACGATTCCAACCTTAGTTCATCTCTTCCAATCTTGAAAACATCCTTAGCCATCACACAAAACCCTAGCTACACTTCACTCTACCAACTCTAATCATCTTCCAAGTGTCCCTAACATCAAGTGCAACCTTCTAGCCATTCCACATTACATCAAACACCCTTATCTATCTCATAGATTACCTGAACTCATTATCATTGCCATTTCATCACTAAACACTATTCTTTCATCAACCTAGGAACTCATCATTCCTATCATATATTGCCATTATTATTCAAAGTCCAAGCAAGAGGGCTTAGGCAATCGGTCATCACAAGGAAAACCAAGGTGAGGACAACCCAATGTTTTGGGACTAGCCCGAGGTCTCTAACAGACTGGCAACCAATGTCGGTAAGATTATGAGACAGAGATATGAGAGAGAGGGAGACTGAGGGGTGAGCAAGGTGGGAGAGCCCGAGAGTGAGGGGGCGGCGTGAATATGATGAATGAGCGGTGCTACTCTACCGCCTGAGTAGCACCTCTCCATTTGACCGTTAAGTCAAATTGGTCCATTTATTTTTTTCTAATTTTTTTATTTATATTTTTTTTTATCATTTTAAAATATTTTTTAAAATATAAAAAAAATATCAATATACTAACAGTTACTTTCTTAACTTTTAAGTAAAGAAAATTAAAAAAAAAAAACTAAAATACATAAGGTGTCAAAATGAGGGAGCAAATTGAGTGAGCAATGTTCGAGCACACCATCCTCACGAAATTCGAGGCACTCAAAGTAGCATTTTTCATGAAGAATTTGAGTTGGGTTAGGGTTTTTTTAGTTTTTAGGTACTCGTTTTCACCCAAACTCATTAACATCAAACTCAAACCCGTTAATTTCGTATCGTATTTGTATCGAGTTCATGGGTCATGTCACATATTGCCACCCCATCTTGAGGCACACTCAATCCCTATCCTCGAAGGTCAATTCCCTTCTCCTATTATCGGTGTAGCTCTTTTGCTCACTCTGAGCTATGGCCATCCTCGCGCGTATGAACTTGACCTACTCGGTCATTTCTTGGATGATTTCTAATCCAATCACCTTGGCCACTCATGTCTCATCCCAACATATCAGTGATCTGCACTTCCTCCCATACAGCGCCTCTCACAAGGGGCCATTTGAAGAGTCGCCTAGTAACTATTATTATACTAAAATTCGATGAGTGGGACATGATTTTTCTAGGGTCCCTTAAAATCCAATACGTAGGTTTTTAGCATGTGCTTCAATGTTTGAATAGTCCTTTCTGATTGTCCATCAGCTTGGGGGCTAAGCACTGCTAAACTTTAGCTTGGTGTCCATCGCCTTTTGTAAACTCTTCCAAAACAGAGAGGTAAACTTCAGATCTCAGTCTGATTATATAGTCTTAGGGACTCTGTGTAATCTAACTATCTCTCTTATGTATAGCCGAGTGAGTTTACTTGGTGTGTTCGTAGTGGTGACCGGTAAGAAGGGAGCACTCATGGTCAACCGATCCATGATTACCCAAGCGGCATCCTTTCCATTAGGGGTTCTGGGCAATCAAGCCACAAAATCTATGGAGATATCTTCCCATTTCCATTCAAGAATAGGTAATGGTTGCAAATTCCCAGTCCATCTTTGGTGCTCTGCCTTTACCCTTCGACACGTAGCACACCTCTCGATGAAGTGGGCAATGTCTTGCTTCATTCCTTCCCGCCAGAATCCTTTCTTAAGATCTCGATACATCTTCATTCCTCCAGGGTGTATTGAGTATGGAAAGGAATGAGTTTCGACTAGTATCCATTTTAAAATTTCCAAATTAGTCAGAACTATCTTCCTCCCTCTAAACAACAAGATTCCATCCTCGCCCAAACTAAAATGCATAGGTCCTTCGCCTTTGTAGACTCTCTGTCGGATTCCCAGCAATCCCGGATCCTTTTCTTGTTGATCCTTTAGCTTTTCAAAATCGCTTATCCTAATCTTTTGCAAGATAGTGAGATTGTCTTCTGACGGTTGGTCCTTTATCATTAGCAGTCTCATTCCTTTCAAGAGTGAATCCACCTCTAGGATTTCTCTTACATCTCTCATCTTTGACTTGCATCTTAAGGCATCATCAACTAAATTGGCTTTTCCTGGGTGATACTTAATTTCATATTGCTAGTCGCTAATAACCTCCAACCACCTTCGTTGCCTCGTGTTAAGATTCTTCTAGGTGAAGAGATGCTTTAGGCTCTTGTGATTGGTATATACTTCACAATCCTTAAAGCAAACATTGTGGCTGCCAACTCCATGTCGTGAGTTGGGTAGTTCCTTTCGTGGTCCTTCAACTCTCTAGACACATAAGCTACCACCTTAACTTCTTGCATCAAGATGCAACCTTGACCATACTTTGACACGTCACTAAACACCCCAAATGGCTTTTGGGGCTCGAGTAAGGTTTGAACAGGGGCCTTAGTTAGCCTCCTCTTTAGCTTCTCAAACCTCAATTCACACTTGTCGATATATGCAAATTTAACATTCATTCTGGTTAATGCCATGAATGGACTCGAAAGTCTAGAGAATCATTCAACAAACCTCCAATGGTAGCTCTAGCTAGTCCTAGGAAGCTCTTCACCTCTTGCACAGAGGTCTGTCGCTGCCATCCTACTATTGCCTTAATCTTACTTAGGTCGATTGTGATTCCCTCCTTGAATATTACATGACATAGGGACTTTATTTCATCTAGCCAAAACTCACACTTGTTGAGTTTGGCAAATAATTGATTGTCCTTAAGCGTTTCAACACCAATCTTAGGTGGTCCTCATGACCCTCGACACTTCTGGAATTAATTAAAATTTCATCTATAAAAACCACTAGAAATAAATCAAACAATGGTTGAAACACTATTCATAATGTCCATAAAAGTTGCCAGGGGGTCAGCTAATCCGAAAGGCATCGTTGTAAATTTGAAATGGTCATTCTAGTTCAAAAGATTGTCTTAGGTATGTAGCCTTCCTAAATCCTTAATTGGTGATATCTTGACCTAAAATCAATCTTAGAAAACACTGCAGCTCCTTGTAGCTAGTCAAATAAATCATATATACTTGGCAATGGATATCTATTCTTTATGATCATGTTATTCAGTTCTTGGCAGTCGATGCACATCCTAAGGGTTTGATCTCTCTTTTCATAAATAGTAATGGTGCTCCCCAATGTGAAATGCTTGGCCTGATAAATCCTTCCATCGACAAATTTAACTCTTTTAACTCCGTTAGGGCCATACTGTAAGGTGCCCTATGTCAACTCAGGCAATTTCACACCAGTTTAAACACTCCTGTGTGAACAATGTAGTTCCATTAGGATATTACCATATTCTAGCACTTGGGGTCGTGACAAATCTAAAAGACTTGATTAATGTGAAAATACTATATCAAGACACACTCTGTACTTGAGACATGACATGATGTGAAATAGAATGACTAATAACATGACATAACATAACTTGTTATGTACATCAAATGAATGACATGGTATAACATGAAATAGATAAATATTTTGTGACATAACGTAACGTGTAATAGATAACTTTTCGTGACATAAAATAACATGTAACAGATGAAAATTTTGTGACATGGCATAATGTATAACATATAAATATTTTGTAACATGGCATAATGTAATACCTGAGTCCTACTACATAGGTCCTTACATCATTTTATTAATTCTTTAAGTTAAATATTTTGAGGTAGATTTTTATTATTTTTAATTATTTTATTTTAAGATGAGTGCTTTATTTTAAAATATGATTTATTAAAATAAATCAAGGGTATGATTTTTAAGACTTTGAAATATTTTTCCTTAAGTCCTCTAATTTTTATCTATTCAAGAAATGACCCAAGCTCTCTCCACCATAGGATGGCTAGGTGAGGAAAATATCTCCCCACATTCAATCTCCACCATTCATCTCCTTGGCTTATGGGACAAGTGTTGACTAAAGCAATTGAGCCCTTTCTCCCTTGGACCCATAGGCTTCCTAAGCAAGCTATTGAATTCCTTTTCCTTCCCTTGCACCCCGTCGGTTCTAAGGCAAGCCAAGAGATAAAATTTCTCAAGCCTTAAGTGAAGCCCCTTCATTCACACCAAAGACCCTCTTGGTTTCCTCTAGCCCGAACGATTTCCTCTTCCTTCTTCAAACCGATTTCGTCCCTTCCCAAGCTCAAGATCCAATCAAAGCTTCTTCAAGGAGGAAGATTTTTGAAGCCTTGGACCTTCAGATTTCTTCTCCTCTTCTTGTTTGACGCTTGTTTCCAAATCTTGTAAGGGAAGCCAAGTTAATTAATGCTCTTATCCTTAAGATTTCTTGATTGAAACTGTGCTAAGCAAACTCGTGCCATGTATTTGGGTTTTCAAATTTTCTGTGCTGACCAATTGTTGTGTGGTAGTTTCTAGACTGGTTTCTCTTTTGTTTCCTCTAATATTCGTTCTAATTGGGTGGCAACCGAGTAAAGGAATGATAGCTTTTATGTGTTATGCCCTGTTTTTGGCCCAAACTGAATGGTACTATGACTGTTTTGCTATGTATTTTTCTATATCTCGAAAATGCTATTTTGCTATTAAACTTGGTTTAATCATAGGTGATGATTAGTATATTTTTTAGTGTATATATGTTGGTACCATGTGTTTTGTGTTGAGATTTATGGGTGATTTTTTTTTAGAATGCTAAGAGGTTCGGTTAAAGGTTTTGCTTGGTTCTATAATTTTTTTATTTTGCTTTTAAAGGGTGTTAAGTGGTTAAAGTATGAACTTAAATGTTTAAAGGTTTTAAAGTTGCTTAATGGGCAACCTTGCTATACCTTATGCTACTTTAATTTTAATGGGAGGTTTTATCTAAACTAATTAAAATATTTCTTATGTGAATAGGTTATAGCTTAGTTAGTTTAGATATAAGAGATTAATTGTGCATGATGTATTATGATATGTGAAGCTGTCCAAGTATTCCTAAATCCATGTCATGCCATGCCTTGATGTAAAAATAGCTCATTTATGTTGTCCCTCCTTTGGTTAAATTCTACCTAACCCAAGAGTCTAAAATATTAATAAGCTAACCGTTTTATAATGAGGGACCACAAGTTGATTTAAAGGGCATGTTTCCTAAGCTTATTTAGCCTACTTGAGATGCCTAAATCTATTTTAAAGCCCATTGTTGAGAATTTTCAGATTTTACCTCCTAATGTCCACAACCCAAAATGAGATTGAACCAAAGAGACCTTGCTTGAAACCTATGAATTCTTAACTACTTTTCATGTAAGTCTTTAAAATGGCCTTTCCATGGACAGCTAGCATGTCTTAATATTTAACTTATTTCTCTTGTAAGTTGAGGTGAGGAGTAGTCATTATGATTAATGCTAAGCATAGAATGGACGTTAGATTGTAGTATCGTGACTTTCTCTTTTAAAGGGAGGGCTAAAGAATATTGTGTAAGTATTAACACGCTTATGCTATTTATTGGAATAGGACCTATATTGACATTGGAAGTATCGAGGCGTACAGAGGTAAGTAGCTATGATCATGCTTCTAACACCATGTTCTCTTTATGAAAGAATATTTCTCTCTCTTATTGTAAATGTTCTTCTAAAGAAAAGAGTAAATGAATATAGTATGTACAAGCCATTTCTTGATAGCCCCTGTTAAGCACCCTATAGATTGTGTGTATGTGTACGAGGTAATGCATGCACGTAGGTTCTAAATCATGAGATTTTCATACATGCCCTCTCAAGAAACTTATTGATTATTCATATATGTAGTATAGCATGAAACTGTATCTCATAAAAATGCATGTGCATTTGACTAAAAAAGATGATGAAAATATTTTGGTTGTAAATGAAAGAAAATGAATGTCTCATGCCTTATGCTTTAAGCAATGCTTTAAATTACGCAAAGAAATTATTTTTAAATGCCCCTACGAAAAAATTTTCCTATGAACTGATGCTTTAAATGACGAGAAGAAAGTGTTTTAAATTATCCCTAGGAACTGATGTTTTATAGATGCCATGAAAGAAGATGTTTAAGCTCATACTTTTAAATGGTGTTCTTCCATGAATGAACTATTAAATGAAATGGACTGAAAAGAAAGGACTAAAAGGATTGACATGAATGAAAGAAAGAAATGGCTGAATAAATGAATGTTTTAATGTATGAAAATACGTAATGTCCATATGAATGAAAAGGGTACCAAAGGAATGGGCAAATTGTAATGTTGGGTAAGTAGTACTGGTAGTGCACCCAGTGTTGCCCCCTGACTAAAAGGGATTCCCAACCTGTGGCCACGGGTGGAATCTAGGTCCAAAAGAAGACCACTAAACCAAACACACTGGGCGTAATAGTGTGTACCGGCCAAAAGAAAGTGAAACATGAAAAGCATGGTTATTTCTTAAAATGTTATACATGAAAGCATAGTTATTTCTAAAAATATTTATGCATGAATGTATGGCTTATTTCTTAAATTGTTTATGCATGAAAGTATGGTTTATTTCTTAAATTGTTTATGCATGAAAGCATTGTCACGATTAGCAAATGTTTATGTATGCATGTTTTCAAAAGAAAAAATTATGTGATTAATAAGTTAACAACATGATATACTGCTTACTGAGTATTCGACTCACTTGTGTTTTAAATAGTTTAAACATCCAGGTAATGACGAAGAAGTTGGGGAGCAAGGCATTACTGTAGATTGAGAACCAGACGCTTAGTGTCTTTCCTGTTGGTTCGACTTTATATGGATAATGGGTGTTGTTTTTATGTTGGGACGGAATTTCTTTCTAATTAGAACGGTTATGTTTTCATGAACGTATGATGGACTTTGAGAGTCTTTTATGGATGAATGTTCGAATAGAATGTCTATCAGGTGTTCCCTTTACTAGATTAGAAATTTAGAGTACACGTGTGTCATGTTCTTGCTGATCGAATGTTAATAGAAAAAAGAAAGGAAGGAAGGATGGAAGGATGCAAAGAAAAGGGCAAGTATGTATGTAGCGATCCCGCCTTTCCCGGGGCAGGGTTGTGACACATAATATGTAATAGATAAACATTTAGTGACAGAGTATAATGTATAACAGATATACATTTTGTAACATAGTATAATGTGTAATATATAAACATTTAGTGACATCGCATAGTGTGACATATATAAGAACATAAGAACATGAATAACTGTTCTCTTACCAATACAAATACACAATATCCTAATAGTAAGCTAGAGGCTAACTTACAGTGAGCGTTGCGTGAAGAATAAAATGCACAAATTAACTGGAAGTTGTAAGAAGATATTTCTAAATGTTAGAGACTCCTAACTAATAAACTTAGAAACATATAAAGACTGACTTAAAGTAAAATTACCATTTTACCTCTCTACTTGTGAAAAAATGACCATTTTACCCCTAACTTAAAGATTTCATATCCTAACTTCAAAACTTACCAAAACATACATCTCTCATGTAAACTTTGTCTGAAATCCAAATATCTAATTTGAAAAACTTAAAATATAACACAACCATATGAAACAAGCACAAGCCGAAACATGCAAAATGCTAAACTCTTGATTTTTGTTGCAATTCTTTCAAACCCTATCCTTCATGCTAAAACTGAAATATGCAAGATATAAAATCACATCCTATGCTTAAATATTATACCATAAAAACCAACAAAACTTACATCATAAAAACACAAACTCCTCCATATTCAAAACATCAAGTAATTTGATCTCAAGAACAACCCTTGATGTTCATAATCTAACTCTTTTCAAAACAAATCCAAGAACTCCAAAAGTTCAATAACATACTCTCAATATGTTCATAAAAAATTCCTAATAACTATCATGTTTTGAGTAACTAAGCCAAAACCACAAAAAGTCACACAATCATATTGAACATAATCGGTTTGCACCCATTCACAAAAACTGAGTGCTATGTGGTTTGGGTTTGATCAAACCATTAGATCTGAAACTTTTCATGGAGTAAGTCATCAATAAACAACATCACATGCTTAAAATTCAAGTCATAAAATATATTTAAGCATAAAACCTAAGATCACATGGTAAAGTTGCATAAAAACATAGACCCATCTGAGAATCTCAAATACAAGACCTATCCGAACCTTTGCAAGCATAAAAATTCATATCTTCATCATCAACACCATAAATCTTCAAGATAACATTCTAACATATAGATCAAAGTCATAAGAGCATCATATGTGAATATCAAAGCCATTGAAGCATGCTTTCATAACAAAAGACCTAAGTTTTCCCAAAACAAAATCTGTTTTCATCCACCTGGTTTTCAACTTTTTAGATTTCGCAAAACTCTCATAAAAACCTTATAACATGAAACGAATCTTCATCAAACTTGTATACTAGCATGTTAAATATAAACCATAAAAAGATCAGACCAAGATCTTGCCAATAACACCATAAAAAAAAAAATCAAAGCATCACACACTGTCCAGTTTATCGCTTAGACTGATCTCTTCATGCAAGACTCAAAGAGAAACAACTTATGTGAAGATAACTTCTTGAGAATCTACTTACAACAGCTTCAAAAAATTTGAGCAAGAAAGGCCAAAAAAGCTGTTCAAAAGTTCCTTTAGATTCCTCTCCAAGAAAAGGTTTCAAAAGTGACCAAGGGCTAGTGAAATAGACAAGAACGAGACTTATACTTCTAGAGGGGTGAAAGGAGATGTGTGAGTGACACTTTGGGTGATGTGGTGTCAACCAAAACCAGATGCAAAACCAGGTGCCATAGCCCATGGTTTTCAGCCTACTGCTGCCGAGTGAGAGGGAGTTGGTAAGGTGGCTTTTAGCCTTCCCATTAAACAATATTGGGGCTGAATTGGGCAGTAAAAGGGCACCTATGGCAAGGAAGAAACTTCCTCCACCTATGGCAGCCTTGCCTTGGTGGTGCAATTTCGTGGGTTTTAACCAAATGGGCCTTCATTAGGGGTTTCAATGGGGTTTGTTTGGAGTTTGGGTTTCTAATAAGCTCAAATCTAATTTTTTTATGGCCCAATAAAGTTACCAAGGTATAAAAGAATAAATAATGATGTAATGACATGAATTTGAGTGGTTAATAGCATGTGTAAGTAATTTAATCAAGTGATTAAATACTAAGTTACAATCGATTACAATTAGGATTTTGAAGGAAACATTTGGGGTTTGGGGAAAACATTTGGGGTTTCGGTTTTCACCAAAATTTTGGGATTTCAATTGGATTCCAAGTATTTGGAGTTTCACTAAGGTTGAAACCCTCTTTGTTTTTGGCACAAATTGGATGATTGGATGGAATAGTGTTTGGCTTAGGTGGCATGATCACAAGGCTTGATTCACATTTCCATCTCATGGTTTATTTTAGTGCCAGGTGCCCAATACTATTCACTAAGTGTGGCTAAGATCTTGCCAAGTGTCCAAATAAAACTTTTCTAACCTAATTTGGATATTCCAGGTTGTAATCTTGAAAACACTAGACTGAGTACTACATGGCGCTTACATTAGAGTCCCTATTCACTCCAAAAAATGGTGAAAATAACTTTGTACCATAAAATCTTAAATATTCATATGAAACTAGGAGCGTACTTCATTTCCAAAAATTCAAATCCTAAGTACCTCAAACAATTCAAAACGATTTTTCGAACAACAGTTATTTAGAAAACGAAAATCATTTTATTGCGCCATAAGATCCTAAATAGTCATCTAAGACTAATGGTGCAGACCATTTCTCATTCTCACAGTTTTAAGTACCTCAAATAAATAAAACCACTTTTCTAGCACTATTGTGAATTGTAAAACTGACTATGCTGACAAACTAAATCCTACGCGATTGTTCAATTCGTGAAACCTTTCGAGGTTGCTAAAGCCTAAAGAAATTCATCCGTTGAATTCCTGGTGGATTGTTACAATAAAGGACTTTTCACCCTGTGCTAGGTGAGTAAGCATTGTGCCGATCGTACAAGGGAGAGAACAAAGAGTTGAAGAGGTTGGTAGTTTTGGAAAAGAGTGGTTTGAATTACAAAGGCGAGCAATGGTGAAGGAGAAGACTGATACGGACGTGAGAGCTCTTCAAGACAAAACAGAGGTGCTCAAAGGCGGCAAGTGTCATACACAACGGCCGGTACTCTAGAGCAGTTGTGTGAAGCCCCTAGTCCCTACTTGGGATTTGATAGAGCTTGAAGCATTGGGACATACAACACAAGGTTACATACTCCAGTTCATGATAATTAAAGATGTAATTCACCTAGTATGCATATAACAATATGTAAATTCATAGTGGATAATTTTTTTCTTTGAGCAATACTATGTACCAAAAGTAATACATATCTCTAAACATAAACATACTTCATAAAATTCACACGATAACTAATATCCAAAAGGTTACAATACTTGTCCAACAGGTCTATAACATAAAGAGTACTAGAGATAGCACTCCATAAATACAATTCAGAAATAAAATCTATTGTACTAAATTGCTAAGTTGCTCACATAGCTCGGATATGATCTCCAAAATTGCATCCATAAAGATGATGGCCATAGTTTTTAGTTCCTCATCGTCTTGCTAAGGGCTAATCAACCTTGTCCAGTCTTCTGGGTGTGGGTTCTCTAAACCCTGACATATCGTGTACTATTCCAAGAGAAATGGTAGTTGGGACTACTAAGTGAAATTTTTTTACAAATCTTAGCAAGTAAACTACCAACAGTATACATATGCATGCATGACAGTAAAATGTCATGGGTACATCATGATATGAACATGAATATGCTTGACATGACTTGGCAAATAGCATGACATGTGTTTGACTTTGAAAAATAATGTGATTGCACATGGACATAAGGTGGCTTGACTGAATTGAACTTGATATGAACTTGTTCAACATATACATGGTTGATTAAACGTGAACTATGGATGCTTCACGGATCCCCTCAAGTCATGTGCTATTGCCGGTACCGCATCACATCACAGGCATCGGCGCCAGCTGTGAGTACATCATGATAACTGAATTAAAACTGATAAGCATGTTGGCTACAACGACACCGGTAACTAGTTATTTAGGCCCCATTCAAAACTTGTTGATCTTTACCTTATCAACCTAGGGAATTCCACACCAATTTCAACACTCCGGTGTGGACAATGGAGTTCTAATAAAGTTCCACTAGGATAGCACTCCATTCAAGCACTTGGGGTCATGATAAAAATAAAAGATTTCAATTGACTTGAACATAATTTTTATGACATACTCTATGCACGTGACGTGGCATGGTATGTATCAAAATAAATATGTGACAGATGACATGACATAACATGGCATGGCATGTATTAAAATGAACGTGTGACAGATGAAATGACATAACGTGGCATGTAACAGATAAGCATGTACTTGCAATAAATGGCATGGCATATTATAAAATTCATAATAATCACAAGTGACAAGAATATGACAATAATCAACTTACCACCGCACATACATAAATACATTGGGAGTAAGTTAGAAGCTAACTTACAATATTTGTGCATAACATAAACTATAACGTGAAAAAGACATGAACTAAAATGAGATATTTCAGGCTATAAAATCTCACTAAATACCTAGAAACATAAAAATTCACTAACTTATGGCTAAATTACAAATTTACCCATCTACTTGTGGGAAATTTCAATTTTTTCCATAAAATAAGGATTTTGCATACTAACTTCAAATCTTACCAAAATTTATATTTCTCATGTAATTTTGTTCTAAATCCAAATATCTAATCATAAAAATTTAAAACACAACACAAATATGTGAACTACACCTTGGCCAATTCATAAAATGGGCAAAAACATGATTTTTATTGTAATTTGACCGATCATCAAACTAAAATGTTTAAACCGATTTTTGCAACATTCAGAAATCAAATTCTAGGTACTAAAATTATGCTAAGAGATCAACAAACATATTTCATAAAAATCACAAACTTACTACATCAATAAAAGTGCCAAAAAACTAAGTTTAGGCCCAATAGGACCAACTCTTGATGTTCTTGGTCTAATGCTTTTCAAATCAACTCCAAGGAAACCAAAACTCCACAATCACACTCCTAAAATGTTCATGCTTCAAATATAAGTCATAGCATGCTACATCAACAATCAAAATCACAAAGATACAACCTACACATTCAATTTGCACTAAAACACCAAAACCATGCACTTCATGCTTTGACTTGAAATAACAACACTAAATCCTTGCTTTTCATGAAATAAAACTTCAAGAAATAAAACCATATACCTCATATTTAAGTTCGATCTAAGCATTAAATCTAGACCATTAGATCTAGTTTCCAAAACCAAACATCACAACTTCACCAAAATAGAAACAGTTTTGAACCTTCTAGTTTCTAACTTTCCAAAATCATGCAAGACTCTTTATAAAAAATAGTTACATGCTATAAATCCAAACCAAAGTTCCAGATTAACACTTTACCATAGCAAGATCTACCAAATATTGCACAAAACACTTCATCAAAATATCAAAGTTTTAGCCAAACATCAAATATGTCGCCCAATGTGACATTTGCATGTTCAAACCAAACTTTTACCAATAAAAACTCCATGAAAGATTATCCAAAATACACCAACATAAACTAGACTCAAAGAGGAAAAAATTAATGACTATATCATGAGAGTCAACTTAAAAATGGCTTGAAAAAGTGGATAAAAAACTGCCAGAAAACTACCTGAAGAGTCTCTCTCGGGTTCTCTCTAGAAAATGAGATGAAAATACAAAGTGTGACACGAGGAATGAGGGTAGTGTGATATGCATGGAGTGGGTTAAAATGGTGTGGTTGAGTGACCCTTGGATGGGAGGTTGGTAGCCAAAAGGTGGAGGAAAAGTGGGCTACTCAGCTGCTATCCCCTTGCTTCCAAAGCTGGCTTAATGGATAGCTTAGGGTTTTTAGGTTTTTTGGCTTCCCATCAAGTGATTCTTGGGGGATTAGACTTGAGTGGTGTGTCAGCCCTTGTCTTGGCCTTGGGAGCCTAAAGAAACTTCCTCAAGAAGCCTCTGTTGGTAGTGATTTTCGCTAGGCCAGAAATGAGCCTAACCGATGAGCTCCAATTTAGGATTTCAATGGGTTTCATTTGGGATCAAGTCCAAATCAAGTTTTTCTTGGCCCAACATGATTACCAAGATGTAATAGAGTGGTTAAGGATATATGAATGAAAAATTTAGTGATTAATAGTATGATAAATGATTAATCCAAATGATTAAACACTTATCAAAACTGAGTCACATTAGGGTTTGAAACATGGTTTAAGTTTTCGGCCATCATCATGGGTTTAGGGTTTTGATTGAAATTCAATGGTTGATCAAAAAGTGTTTTGGCTGATGGGAATAGTGTTTGCATAGGTGGCAAGATCACATGGTTTGATTTGCCCTCCATTCCATCACACTTAATTCTCTAAGTGACAAATGTCCTATTGCTATTCCAATGAATGGCTAGGAATATGCAAAGTGTCATCCAAAAAGCAATCCTAGTGATTAAAACTAGATTTGGACATTCTACAAAGCGATTTGACATTTGAACCGAGTGCCACGTGGCCCCATACTAGGTGTTACAATCCACCCCAAAAATTACAAAATTTATTATTATACGATAAAATCCTAAATAATCATACGAGTCTAGTGGTGCAATTAAATTTTCTAAGTGCCTTGATTAAATCAAAAGGCACTCTTTGATACTATTCATCTAGAAAGTGGGAAACATATTATTGTATCATAAAATCCTAAATATTGATGTGAGACTAATGGTGCAATTAATTTAGCAAAATAGTACTCCTAAGTGCCCCAAATTGTCACCATAGCGAGTCGAGATTCGACGATACTGACAGACTAAAACCTAATTGATCGTTCAATTTGTGAAATATTTTCGAGATTTCTCGACGTTCTCTAAGGTCTAAAAAAATTCTTCCATTGAATTTCTTGCGGGCCATTATAGTTTTCACATCTAGAGTGTGTAGGCAATTAATACTATTGTCATGGGTCTTAACCTACTGGGATTTCTTAGAAGTCTCACTATGGTAGTCCCACCTGCAACTTTGTTTATCAAAGTTGTAGATCTTTATGCAGATACAGCCCAAGCAGAGTTATTCAAGAAAGAAGGACTGATCACGCCCGAGTTATAAATACAGAGGCCTGTCTCTGTTATTAGTTATTTAGATTGATTAAGATTTATATTTTAACCATGTTCGGTCCATTGTATTTAGACGTAAGTGATTGAATTGATGATAAAGTATAATATTATTTGGGATGAAATGACAATGACTATGGATATTACTAGTTGTTGATGTCGTGTTTCGCACATACTTGGGCCAGGCTCCAACAACTCAGGTCTTCACAACAGGCCCTGCAAAGAGAAGAACATATGCAACATTAAGACGACGGCCTAGGGGCTGGGGGAGCCTCCGATGCCAAAGTCAACAAGTGTTCTTGGAGTGTAGTAAATAAGTAAGAAAAATTAAGGGTCAAAGAGAGTTTCCTCATACCTGAGATTAGCTGTTTATACTAGAAGTTCGGTGAGCAGATCAAGCCTGTCGCTGTGAGATCTGGAGTCCTCATACTATTCATTTTGTCAGAATCTTTAAATGTGACATGGTCCTGCAACGGTTCCATTGACGTGGCGTGCCACCAGGGCAGCAGGGCCATTAAATGAGGCGTGGTTCTATAGCCTTCTCCTAGTCTGCTCATACTTTCTTTGTCAACAGATCGACGATCCTCAGCACATCGCGCTTGATATGTGGGCAAGCACTTGATGACTGGACATTATCCGAGGAACCTTAGACCAACGAGTCCTGACGAGTCCCATCCTCTGTTGCACCGTTCCTCCCATAGGTCATTTACAGGGGATCCTCTTAGTGGGTCGGATCTGTGTCCTTTCATCCTGGGTCGGGCTTGGCTGGGCCTCGGGAAGAGGGAAAATTCCCCTATAGTTATCCCGTTAATTCTCACCGGATGGGTAAGGTGAGAATTTTATCATGAACCGCCCTACCCTTCTCTTGAGCCCGTGCACTGTTTTTAAGTTTTCTATTGTCCAAAAAGCTTCTGTTGGCCAGCTGCTTCTGACGGCATCTCCTTATGTTGGGCTCATCTTTTCATCACATTTTTTTAAACTTATTAATGAAGGGGTGTCAGGCGGCTCTTTGTGTCGATGTCTCTTCATGAACTACATTCCCGGAAACCGAAGCGGCACATATCCTGGTTGTGATGACTTATGGAAGCCTGCCCATTACCTTCTTTTATAAAATGTGGGAGTGGGCCCCAGCTTGCTCTCATTATTTTGCGATTGTCCCACCAATCTTGTCCTTTCGATTTTCCTTCTTTCCAACAACTTTCTCAGTTACTTCGCACTCCGGCAGTGATGGCTTCTGAAAAATATTTTCAACCCAGCCTTTCTATCGATGTTGGCCTAGTGTTATTGGGTAGTGGGTGGCGCTCGTCTGTCGATAAGTCCACATTGGCCTCCTTGGCCTTCACATATCGAGTGCCAAAATCCGTTGCTTTTGAAGTTTCGGGTCCTAACGAGAGTGCCATTGACTCAGAGGACGACTCCAACAAGGTAGCCCTATACCCTTCCATGTTTTCCTGTGGTTGAGACTACCATTTCCTCACCCAGTTCGCAACCTTCTGGACCGCCCGCGATTGGCTCCTTCATAACTGCATTCGAACGTCTAAAGGTTATTGATTTGTTGCAGCATTATTTGGCAGCAGGCTTTGTTAGAATCCTACGCGGAAGATGCTGACTTTACTGGTCGTGAGTTTCTTCTTGTGCATAGGGTGCTTCGCTTAAAAGGGAACATGTGCAGCTACAAGGCGTCCCACGCCTTAGTTACCTTAGAGCAACGATATCGCAAGGTGAAAGATTGGTCCCCTAAATTTTTCTTTGTGAAGGGTTGCAGTTGGGAGTTCCCAGTGGGCCAAGTGGATCACCAAGAGTTCCCCATACGGACAAATTGAGGAACGGTTCCAGAAGATAAGGTCATGCATCTGATAGCCACCCCTTATGAATCAACGCACCTTGCGATCATGTGAGAGTAGGGGTAGAAACACCCCGACAGCGTTCGTTCCAAGGTTCTCCTTTTCGAAGAAAGTCTGGGAGGTTCTCTGCCTCCCTTGGGGGACCTTTCTTCTAGTGACATAAGCATTCCTCATACTGCACTCTGAAGAGTTTGGACCGTGCTCACAACAACAAAGAAGAGAATGAATGGCTGAAATCGAAACTTGAGGAGATGAGGCAGGACCTGTTGAGCAAGCGCCAGTAACTGAAAAAGTCAGAGCGTCGTCTTCAGAAGAACAAGCAAAAGTGGGAGGAGAGGAAGATCGACTGGAGTAGTTCAATCAATGTCTCTAGGCCGACCTCTCTTGAGAACATGTGAAGAAAAGGCAGTTGCTGGGAGAGGTTGACCGGTTAGAACAGCTACACACGAGTCTCAAGGGTGCCAACCTTTCCTTACACAAACAGCTAAGGTGGTTCCTGACTCTTCGTGATATGGCTTTGGGGCAAGGGATTAATGAGGGCCCCAAATCGATGTGGGCATTTCTTCTATAGAACCCGGAGCTGCGTTCAAGATCCTTTGCCAAGTACCTTTAGCGACTTGTGCCTGGTGATATCCCCAGTAGCGAGGTATCCTTTAAATCCAACTGTGATCTAGGGAGAAATGAGATGCTGACTGCTTTCATACCCTTGTCGGCGTCAATGGACCCAGCCGACCTTGTTCCTATGGCCATTGAGTTAGGTGACCCCACTAATGATCCTTTCAAGGTCGGGGCTCCTAGCGCTGAAACATAGGATTTTTATGCTTTGCTAGGGTAGATTCAGCTAGGGCAGGTTTCCTTTTTCATGCGGCCAAGGGCGGGTCTACATCCTTCCGTAAGCAGGACAAGGCAGCCTTCTAGGCTTGCCTTCCTTTTTACTTTTATAGGTAGAGTATTGACAGGGTTCCCACTCAGTGGAGTTAACTTTATTGATTAGCAACAATTGATTTCCACACCACAAAAAATAGTTGCGTAAGTGAAATAGAATTCATACAAGTTTTAAGGGAACAAACATGAGTATTTAACTGCTGCGGCTGGTATGAGTTGTTAGGTCGACTTCCGAATGGTCTGCCTTGTTGGTTATTCATCATTCCCAGGTCGGGTAGCAGTTAGATAGGAGTAACTCTTCTATAGTATGTTTACCCCGCTAGTTTTTTTTTTTTTTTTACGTATGTGGAGATACAACACTAGTTACATTTCCTCATTAAACGGTGTCCCTTCGATTTCTGCGTTATGGCTCTTTTCTTTATTGGCATTAACTCCATCTGTCACATCAACAGATACATGCTACAGTGGTTACGATAATCAAGGGATTCTGGTTCTCCGGGGAGGGGTCATGTGGTGCCTAGTGGTGACTTGCGGAGTTATGACGTTTGAGCAGGTCAAGTATCCATCCTGCCTATAGAAGGACCTTTTCTCCAGTTAGGATTTTCACCCTACTTATGTATGTCTTTCCTTTCTTTCGAAGTTCTTTGCATTATTTTTCTATCCCCCGTTGCTCTCATGTATTCTCCATATCTTAGTGGGCAGCATATCCCTTGGTGGCGCTAAAGATATTGCCCATTGTGGCGGTCCTTGTGTCGGAAGGTGGAGCCACTTATCTTTTGTTGGTGGGGTCCCAGATCCTTTGTTCTTGTTCTTGCCCTTTTTGCTTATTGTGCTACCTCGTTATCACCCTTTTGCTTACGAGGCTCCACTTCAAAAGCTTCTTTGCAACCGAACTCGGTGCCTGGTTGTTCACAATGGATAAGTGCTTTTGTTGTAGTGGTGAATGGCTCAGTCGCCATGGCAGCCACCTCCCTCTTTAATTTTTCTTCTCTTAATATCAGAATCTCTTCGATTTGGTCGAAATCCTTTGCCAAAGCTAGCCCCGAGATGTTCTGGTTCTTGGCACTGTCTTCACCGCCGTTCATAACACAGACAACCACAATTTACTGTCTAGTTTCCTTGTGCCCGAGTGCGCCTTTCCACTAGAACATTTCTCCTCCTTGGAGCCTGTGCGACCATACGGCATAATTTGCCTTTTGTGTCCACTAACTTTCTCTGGCGTTATTGAAACATCGTAATAGTGGCAGTCCTCGATCTATGTTGCACCCGTAAGGTCGACTCCATCGATTCTACAGTTATGTAGTCGTCGCTCGTGGCCACTGAGTCAATCTCGGTAGGGTTTACTATCTCGGATCCCTCCATGGACTTTTCTCTTATACGTGTTTGGGTAGAGTAGTTGGCACTGTAGGCGGTTCCTTGGAATGTACGAGCTTCCCGGTGTGAATTATTCTTTGTAGTTTAGTGGTTTCATGCGACCTTATGATGTAACTTTTCCCTTGTAATTTGACTTCATGATGTAATTTTCCTTTTGTATTGTGGTAAAGTTAATAAAATGATTTTGTGTACTCGACTGTGCATTTCCCACATATTGTTTCTAGCTTTCCCTGCAGTGTTACTTCTGTGTGTTGCTTACTGTATCGTTTCCATATTTTCCTTTTTACATTGCTTCCACGTTTTCCTTGTTGTATTTCTTCTCGCATGTCCCACCACTCTCTCCCTTTTTTCTTGTAACCCTACATTAAGTAATAAAGTAAGTTTGCGTATCTGGCTATACCTTCTCCGTATTTTCCTTGCTTGCTGATGCTTTATGCGGCTTCTTTTTTCGGCACTTTGCTTCTTTTCTGTAGAGCTTTCTTTCTTCGGGTAGTCGTATGACTCAAACCCGCACTCTATTGGGGAGGGGTCAGGCTACCTCAAACTAGCCTGCCCATTTTTTAATTCCCTAAGGAGGTAACTTCTTCAAGCTGCCAGTAGAGTAGTTCACTCCTTCATTGTGATAAAATTAGGGGTAAGTTTTTCGGGTCACCTCGTGGGCAAAGCTAGCTCTCTTCTGTGAGAGAGATAAGGCCACCCTTGGGCCAACCTTCCCCTTCTTGGTCCTGCAGGGAGATAGGTTATTCTGACAGTTTGTTACTGGACCCACTCTCATGCGTTGACATCATAGGGAAGGGTAATACTTTGAGCCAGGCTGGCGCTAGACTCACTCTTCACTCACAGTGGAGGTTGGGATAAGTAGTCTAGAGGGCCATGTGCCGATCCTACTCTCCTCCGAGGGAGGGATAAGGCCACCCTTGGGCCGATCTTTCCCTATAGTGTCTCGCGGGGAGGTAAGTTTTCAAGCAGTTTGTTACTGTACCCGCTCTAGCCTATTGACACTTACGAGGAAGGTACAATTTTTTATGTCGGGTAGCTGAGGACTAATCCGCACTCTGTCGCAGGAGGGATAAGACAACCTTAAGGCCTACCTTTCCTTATATGCCCCCACGAGGAGGTAAGTTTGGGTAGCAGTCGGCCGACAGCTTTTCGTTGTGATAGGAGTCAGGGTAATTTATTCGGGAGGGTCATATGCCAGTCCCACTCTCCTCTGCAAGAGCGATAACGCCACCCTTGGGCCGACCTTTCCCTAAAATGTCCAGCGAGGAGATAAGTTTTCTTACAGTTTGTTACTGAACCCACTCCCACTTGTTGATATCATAGGGAATGTAGGTGTTGGGTCAAGTTGGTGCTGATCCCACTCTTTTTTGTAAGGGAGGTTGGGGTAATGTATTCTAGAGGGTCGTGTGCCAGTCCCGCTCTCCTCTTTGGGAGGGATAAGGCCACACTTGGGCTGACCTTTCCCTATAGTATCCTACGAAGAGATAAGTTTTCAAACAATTTGTTACTAGACCCCCACCAGCCTGTTGACGTATGCAAAGAATGTAAGTTTTATTTTTGGACCGCCATGGGCTCACCCCCTCTCCCTCGCTAGAGGGATAAGGCAACACTCAGGCCTACTTTTCCCTATGGTGACCCCCAGGGAGTTAAGCTTTTGATGACCTCATCGCTACGTGTCTTGTTAGCCGCATTTTGTTTTTATTTGTTGGTCTCGTACTTGTAAGGCAAGAGCATAGAGTCAATGTTCCGAATCGCCCTGAAAAGTTGTATTATTAAGTAAAAGAAAATATACAAGTTTAGTGTAAAGTCATTACAAAATTTAAAGGGCCCGGTATCTAGCTATGGAGAAGTAGTTGTCTGTCTTTTTCTTCACAACCTTGTTCCATCCCTTTCCCCTAGAAACTAGGCAAGGTGAATCACAGATAGGAACCTGTTATTGTTTTTCCAATGGTGTCGGGACTATTTTGTCCCCTTAGTGCAGTCCAAGGCAGGCTCTTCATCTTTCTGCTTCAGCTACTGCATGTAGCACTCCTTATCGACACTTGCTCCCCCCAGATTTCTCTCACCTCTTGGGGAGTTGGGAATTTCATTTTGAGGTGGTAAGTCGACGTGACAACCCTTAAGCAGTTGAGGGTGGGTCTTCCTATGATGGCATTTTAGGCCGACGGAGTTTTTACCACCAAGAAGTCGACCATGACAGTAGCCATGAGCGAGCTACTTCCTACCAGGACGGACAAGGTGATGGTCCCCACCAGCTAGACTATGCCTCGGAGAAGCCTTTCAAGGGTATGGGGGCGGCCAGCAGCCGGGCAGTTTCAATACTCGTTTTGACGAAAGCTTCCTAAAACAGTATGTCCGCCAAGCTTCCATTGTCGATGAGGATTCTGCGGGTGGTGAAGTTGGCGATAAGCATGGTGACCACCAAGGCGTCGTCATGGGGTAGAAGACCTCTTCTTCATCAGCCTCCGTGAATGAGATCATAGGAGTGGGGTTACCCCTTCGTTGCTTGGTAGGGTGATACTCGGCCAAATACACCTCATGGTATCGGGCCTGCCTGACATGTGCCTTTCATCCCGAAAAGGTGACGCCTCCACTCGTGAACCCTCCTGTTATGGTTTGAATTTCCCCAAGAGGAGGCTACTACCTTGGTGGCGATCGGGGGGATCCAGTGGTGCTCCCCCTATCGTTACCCTTTGAGGGTTGTTCTATTGTCCTCAGTGGTCATCCAGTCCCGGCTTCTTTCCCTCGACCTTCTCCTTAGCTCTTTCGCTCGTCTCTTGTCTGAGGAGTGGTGGCGCCTTTGTTGCTCCAAATATTCCTTCCTTCCTCCTGGGGAGCAACAGTCCTCGGTGTTATGTGAGGTAAATCGATGGTATGTGCAGTATTAGGGCATTGTTCACCGGTCGTCCTCCCCTTGAATGATGAATGTGGGCCGGTTGTATCACGGCCTGGGTCCCTTCGTCGTACTTCCTCTCGTTGCTTCTCCTGGGAGTCCCTTTCCCTTCTCTCACAAGGCTTGGCTTGGGCTGGGGCTTTGCCCTTCGCATGCTCTATTTCCTTCCTTTGTTAATGAAGCTGTCAGCCTAGTCCATGAATTCCCACAACGTCGCGGGGGTCCGTCTGGCTAGTTCCTCCATAAATTGGGAGCTTGGCCAAACACCTCCTAAGAGTACCGCCAAGGTGATCTCATCTTGGTCTTCAGCAGTCATGCACTCCTTATTGAACCGGGACAGGTAGGATTTCAGGCTCATCATTCGTTTGTTTGATAGTGAAGAGGTATGCGGCCGAGCGCCACCTCCTCTGACTGGACATGAATTGGGTTAGGAACAACCTGGCTAGCTCGCCAAAGCTGTCCACCAACATAGGTGCTAGTGACCCAAACCATGCATGCGCGGGCCCTTCAGGGTCAGCGAGAACGCCCTATAAGTGATTTCCCTAGGGAAGCCATGTAGTGTCATGTGAGCCCTGAAGGTTTCCAGGTGCTCGAGAGGGTCAATGTTTCCATCATACGTCTCCATGACTGGGATTCTGAACTTCGGTAGCGAAGGGAATGCCATTACTTCTTCAGTATAGGATAGACCTATGCTTGTGAGCAGTTGGTCCACCGTTGACGATGCACCCACCTTCTGCGCTATCTTCTCGTACTTCCCCTTGAGGCTGCAGAGCTCATGCTGCTTGTGTTTTTGCTCCTCTTCCTTCTTGGCCCCGCTTGCATATTTCGGGACCCCACTTGCTCAGTGTCACTGTTCTCCCTGCCTTCTTGGTCATTTCGGGGATTCTTGAGTTCCGCATTCTCCTTGCAGAGTGTTTCCACCTCGCCAGTCAGTTTTTTCACTCACTCTTCCATAGCTTTTAGCCTTGCTTCCATGGCATCCCCCACGTTTCTTCTGAGTTGTTCAGAACGAGTTGTCGCATGCATGAGAAGGACACACAAGATCTATTACATTCCCATAGACAGCGCCACCATTGATGTCGTGTTTCGCACACCCTTGGGCCAGGCTCCAACAACTCCGATCTTCACAATAGACCCTGCAAAGAGAAGAACGTATGTGGCTTTAAGAGGGTGACGTAGGGGTCGAGGAGCCTCCAATGCCAAAGTCAGTAAGTGTTCTTGGAGTGTAATAGTTATGTAAGAAAGTTTAATGGTTAGAGAGAGTTTTCTCGTACCTGGGATCAACTATTTATACGAAGAGATTGGTGAGCAGATCAAGCCTGTCACTGTGAGATCTGGAGTCCCCGTACTATTCATTTTGTCAAAATCTTTAAATGCGGCGTGATCCTGAGATGGTTCCATTAATGTGGCATGCCGCCCGGGCGGCAGGGCCATTAAATGCGGCGTGGTTCTCCAGCCTTCTCCCCTTGATTTGCTTTTCCCCTGATCCGTTCATGCGTTCTTTGTTAGCAGATCAACAATCCTCCGCACGTCGCGCCTACTAGGTGGGCAGACACTCAATGACTGGACATTATTTGAGGAACTTTAGACCAACGAGTCCCGACGAGTCTCATCCTCTACTGCACGTTCCTCCCACAGGTCATGTACAAGAGATCCTCTTAGTGGGCCGAATCTGTGTCCTGTCGTCTTGGGCCAGGCTTGGCTGGGCCTCCTAGACCTCGGGTAAGAGGGAAAATCCCCCCCCCCACCCCCCCCACACTGTTAATAGTGGATGATTTTCTTATTGGTATAAATCTTTGGTACAATTGGTATAATCTCTGACTAACCTTTTATTTATTCCACTGCGACTTATCTCACTTACCGCGTACTCGATCCATGATTATGTGCCTAGACTCGACATGGATAATTGGGGTGTTGCCGATAGGTTGACATCCCTAGCAGCATGGGTCCTTGCTAGTCCTATATCGAGGAACAGAGCACCATAACAATTCCATTATGCATGATTCTAGGATTGGTTATGCATTAGCCTATACCCTACATCGCACATTAGAACATGTTTAAAACCTTGGTTATTGGACTTAAAACATGTCTCTCTTATCTGCTAAGATGGATTGGCTCTCCTTTTTAAGGTATTATATTTAAATTTATTCAAATATATACCATTATCTAAAATCAAGGATGGTAATTCGTATTCGCAAGTCGTGTCAAGTCATAAGTATTAGACGATACAGGTTAACCCGAATACAACTTTTTCAATTAAATAGGCCAAATCCTAAAACCCTAACATGACTTATTTAAATAACGGGTGACACAACATGACCTGCTTAACCCATTTAATAATTTTGAATACGACCCATTTAACCTATTTCAACCTGTTCAACCCGTTCAATCTGTTTCATATAAATGGGTAGAGATGACCCGTACAATTATTTTGGACAATGCTAGGGTGCATCCCAAATATGCACACTAGTACAAATGAGTTTTTTTGTTTTTCTTTTCGTTTTCTTTAAGTGTTTTTTAAACATCCTTAACAATTAAGAAAAAAATAAAAATAAAAAATATGAGTGGGCAGATTTGGTGGAAGTATTTGGGAGTCATACTATCATTTTTCATTTATTTTTTAACCCAATTAATATACTTTCACATGTAATGCAAGGATAACTATATAAAAAAATCATTCACAATCACAACGAGTTGATTGCAGGTTTTTCAGGTTGACTTGCAATCAACTAGTTTATTAATCGTGTCTGATTGTGTCAACCTATTTTAACCCAAATCTATTTATATTAAACATAAATTTACTAATTTTGTTTCGTATTTGTGTCAGATTCATGCATGTCATGAAATGCCAACCATAATCTAGATTTAACATGATATATTATGTTGTGTCAAGACATCGTGATCATATTTAAGAAATCAATTCACAATCTAATGAAGTGTAATCTTGTAATGCTGACTTTTCTATAAATTGAGAATGGAGCCCGTGAAATTCGACTGTTGAATCATGCTCACACTTGATAATTTTTAAAATGCATGTTGCCGTAAAATATGTGATCAAATTACAATGTTGATTATATTTAATAAGGGTGATCTAACTATACTTAGATTAACTAAAATTCCTTAAGTAAAGAATAAGGATCATTTGGATAGTAAGATGGGATGAGATAGTTTTAGATAAAAGTTAAAAATTGAATAAAATATTGTTAGAATATTATTTTTTAATATTATTATTATTTGAGATTTGAAAAAGTTGAATTGTTTATTATATTTTATATGAAAATTTGGGAAAGTTTTAATGATGAAATGAGATGAGATGAGATGAAATTATTTCTGTATCCAAACGGCTTGGTTTGGATAGAGAGATGCTTTCATCTTATCCTATCTCATATCATTTCATCTCAATATCCAGACACCACAAATACAAATACTTTTCAATTTCAATTTTTCAATTTTTTCATTTAATCATTACCAAATTATTACAACTTTCCCAAACTTCCACATAAAACAATTCAATTTTTGAAATTCTAAAATAAAAATAATATTAAAAAGCAGTATTATAACAATATTTTAACTTATAATATTTGTATTCAGCTTTTCTCTTTCATTTATCAAAATCCCATCAAATATTTTAATTCAAACATTTTCTAACTCATCTTATCTCAACTCAACTATCTCATTACTATTTATTTACAAATAATCTCAACTCATCTCATCTCAACTCATTAATCAAATCAGGCCTAATCACATTATGACCCCAATTCATCTTAGATTTAGTAAATTCCAATTATATAAAAACCATATAATTTAACTAGTGTTTGGAAACTTAATATTACTACGGAATCTATAGCTATTAGAAGTATATCACAAAATTAACTCTAATAGACAATTGTAAAATATCTCTGTTTATTTTACAGTAAACAAAAATTCAAGAATCTTGTCTTTAATCACACTTAAACATAAAATATTCTAGAACAAAATACTTGATAATATATTATGGATTTATACAAATTAAGGATTTATAAACAATGAGATTTTTTCTAGGTGAAAATATTACAAGTGACTAGCAGTTGACTACAATAAAGTTTAAGCTTTTTTGTTTTACTTTCGCAAATAAAGTATAATCTCTTCAAATGATATATAAATAAAAGAAAAGAAAAAGAAAAGAAAAAAATGATGTAATTTTATGAGTCCTATATCTGCACACAATATTTATCAAAGAGTTAGTCTATATACAATCCCTAAATGGAGACTGCTCATGAAAGTTCAAACAATTACGTTTCAAAAAATTTTAAAATTACAATAATATCCTTTTTAAAATGATATTTTTGAAAGGATGGGCATCAGATCATGATTGCATAAGGATGTTTTTAAAAAGTTGTAATGATTAGTTTGAAAATATTCTAATGATCAGTTTAAAAAGTTTGTATTTGAATTATGTTTGAGAATAAGATAGGATGAGATGAAATGAAATCAGTTGATAATTTTGTGTCTCATCTGAGACCCCAAACAAGATAGGAATAATGATTAGATTCATTTGCATGATAACTTTCAACTGCATTGGAAGGAGAAAACATTTGCAAAGCTATATGGTAACCAGATTTCACAGAGTAATAACCATTTTTAGTACCCAGCCATCCTATTGTAACAACTACCTAGCGAGACAACAAAGGAAATGAACAAATAGTGGCAACCACATGTGAAGGAAAAATGGAAAACACCAACTCCCTATTCCACCAAGGTAAATTATGCAACAACAAACAATCAACAATTGGGAAGGTTGAATGAAATGATAAGGAGAAAGAGAGTGTAATTGACAATCAAAAGGAAGCCACCGATCTTGCATTATATGAACTTTATCACCCTTCCCAATTCGCCAAATACAACCAGAACAAAAATCTCTTAGCTGTAAAAATACTTATCCAAATATAGGATGGTTTACAGGTTAAACCTGAATACATAAAATCCTCATTAGGAAAATACTTGGCTTTAAATCCCGAGATAAAAAAGATTGAGGTTTTGTTAAAAACCTCCACCATTATTTGGTAAGTAACGCCAAATTAAACAACTTCAGATTTTTAAAACCCATCCCTCGGAACTTAGAAACACACATTTACTTTCAACTAATCCAATCCATTTTGCGTTTAGAATTCTTTTGGCCCAATCAAAACCGAGCAAACATTGCTTCTAACTCCAGACATAACTACTTGGGCAGCAAAAAACTACTCATTGTATAGGTTGATAAGGCTTGGACAACTGCTTTAATCAATCTCTCCCTACCAGCTTGAGAAAGTAGTTGTTCCTTCCACCTTGTAATTTACCCCACACCCTTTCACACAAATCTTGAAAAGCAGAACTTTTAGATCTTCCAACAAATGAAGGAAGTCCCAAAAACCGAGAATGGTGCTGAAGAGAAGAAACATTATGAATAGATATTATAGCATTAACCTCTTCTACATCCACATTAGGACTAATTGCATTAACCATGCAATTTATAGTTCAGCAAGTTGTTGTCCAATTAAAAGGGGCCCATAGGTAACACTTGGATTGAAGAAGGACCCATTCACAAGTGTAGCCAAATGAAAAACAAGGGAACCATTTTGAATTTCATTGAACATACAGCCAAACACCAACCCAACTAGATCCCAGAAAATATACAAAAACTACTCAACAATTATCTCGACATTTTTGCCACCCCAAAAGGCTTACCCCCAAACTGTTCCCGTGACCATGCCATCAATTTACAGCCTGGAACCAAACCCATTTCTGTCCGTCCCTACCGATATCCTTATTTCCAAAAGGATGAGATCGAAAAGATTGTTATAGAGTTGCTGGACTCTGGGGTTATTAGGCCCAATCAAAACTTTTATTCCTCACCTGTTTTGTTAGTGAGGAAGGCGGATGGGTCGTGGCATTTATGTGTCAATTATAGGGCACTGAATAGTGCCACTATTAAGGATAAATATCCTATACCAATGGTGGAGGAGTTGCTAGAAGAACTGCATGGTACTAAGGTATTTTCAAAGCTTGACTTGAGGTCGGGCTACCATCAAATACGGGTGAAGCCCGAGGACATCCCAAAGACCGCCTTCCGAACACATGAAGGGCATTATGAGTTTCTAGTTATGTCGTTTGGCTTGACTAATGCTCCCTCAACCTTCCAAAGCTTAATGAATCAATTTTTTAAACTGTATCTCAGAAAATTCATTTTAATATTTTTTGATGATATTTTAGTTTATAGTCAAGATTCAGCAACTCATTTGAACCATTTAAAGATTACTTTTGATGCCTTGAGACAGCACCAGTTGTTTGCTAAAATGAGCAAATGCAACTTTGGTTCAAATGAAGTGTCGTACTTGGGCCATCTCATTTTTTGCTGGGGTGCACAGGCTGACCCTGAGAAGCTGAAAGCAATGTTAGATTGGCCTACCCCCATGGTTAGTAAAAGACTTGAGAGGTTTTTTGGGTCTCACGGGATATTATCGAGGGTTTATAAAAGGTATAGGGTTGTTGCTGCCAAACTAACAGATTTGTTGAAGAATGAAAGTTTTAAGTGGACTAGTGAAGCACAAGCTACCTTTGAAAGCTTGAAGACTGTTGTGATCCAACCCCCTGTATTGGCATTACTAGATTTTCACTCACCTTTTGTAATTGAGTGTGATGCATCGGGATAGGCCATTGGTGCTGTTTTGATGCAAGCGGGGGAACCAATAGCTTTTTTCAGCAAGACTTTGAAGGGTAGGGTTATGAGTATGCCGACTTATGAAAAGGAATTTTTTGAACTCGTCTCAGCAGTGCAAAAGTGGCGTTCTTATCTGTTAGGCCAGGCTTTTGTTATCAAAACTGACCATCAAAGCCTCAAATTTTTGTTGGAGCAGAGAGTAGGAACCACTATGCAACAAAAGTGGATTTCTAAACTGTTGGGATATGATTTTGTGGTGTAATTCAAGAGGGGGAGAGATAATGTTGCAACAGATGCCTTGTCTAGGTAAATAGAGGATATTACAGCAACACTATCTATGATATCTCTACCTAGTTGGGACTGGGTTGACGAAATTAAGACTTTGTATGCTGGGGACCTATTGTACAAGAGTTATGGATGAAACATTAAGCTGGTGACTTAAACAACCCCAATATAGTGAAGAATGGATTGCTTTTATACAAAAACAGGATGTATATTCCAGCTAATAAGGGCCTAATTCAAAAGATATTGGAATTAATTCACTGCAGTCTTATGGGTGGGCATATAGGTTTTGACAAAACCTTACATAGATTTAAAAGGGATTTTTATTGGCCTGGCCATAAAGCTAATGTGAAGGCATTCCTAAGAGAGTGTGACATCTGCCAAGTGGTGAAGGTAGACAACTCCCCAGTGGGCTTTTACAACCCTTGCCCATTCCCTCTAAACCATGGGCAGATATAACGATGGATTTTGTTGAAGTGTTGCCCAACTCTGGAAAATTTAACGCCCTTTGGGTGGTGGTGGATAGATTTACGAAATATGGCCCCTTTGTTCCCATTTTTCATCCCCACACGGCTAAGGTGGTGGCCCAACTTTTTATGAAGCATGTGTTTAAACTCCATGGAATGCCACAGTCCATTATCTCTGACAGGGACTCCACTTTCACAAGTCGGTTTTGGAAGGAATTATTCTCCTTACAGGGGGTTCAACTAGCCTTCAGTACTGCCTACCACCCACAAACGGATGGCCAAATAGAAGTAGTTAATAAATGAGTAGAAAACTATCTAAGGTGTTACGTGGGGGACAGACCAAAAGATTGGGCTCAATGGATTAAATTGGCAGAGTGGTGTTATAATTCTAGTATGCATGCATCCATAAAGTTAACTCCATTTGAAGCATTATACGGGTACACCCCCCTAAACTAAACAATTATATCTCAGGCACAACAAGGTTGGAAGAAGTCGAAGTTACCTTGAGAAACTGTGAATAACTTGGCACCTATTGAAACAAAACATTGTTAAGGCCCAAGAAAGAAGCAGAAGTACGCCAATAGTAAGAGGAAGGAACAAAGTTACCAAATCAGAGATTGGGGTTTTCCTCAAATTGCAACCCTATCGGCAGTCTTCAATCAGCCGGTGCCAAAGTCTCAAACTTTCACCTCGGTACTACCGGCCATACCAAGTGGAACAAAGGATCGGTGAAGTAGCCTATCATTTGAAGCTCCCAACTGCAACCCAGATTCACAATGTATTTCATGTGTCGCAGCTCAAGCCTAAGCTCAGCCAAGGAGTGTTACCACTAACAACACCGCCTCCTATAGATAGTAAAGGGGTTATCAAGGCGGAACCAGAGGAAGTACTATAGAGGAGATTAAAGAAAGTCAAGAACCGACCTTTAGTGGAGATGTTGATCCGCTGGCAAGGACAAAAAGTAGAGGAGACTTCGTGGGAGCTGCACCAATGTCTTTGTGAAGATTTTCCCCACCTTGTGGGCAAGGTTTTCTGAAGGGGAGAGTTGTGATACAACAACGTGGAGAAAAAGATCTAAGGAATTGAACTACTTGCTGTTGTGAGAGGGATGATGGACCTGGGAGACATCATGTGTCTTGGGCTAGGCAGGATGGGCCCAACTATGTTAGTTACTTGTTTAGTTACATTCAGTATTGCAAGGGCCTTGAGTCCATATTAGAGTAAGGACTTATTAGTAATTCAATGCTTTCTAGTATGTTAGCAGGCACAATGTTCACGCTTTAGGTATCTGGACTATTATTCTGTTATTATCTTGTGGAGGTGCTTTCCCTCGAAGAAAGCGTGGTTCTCTGTTACATAGAAGAAATACAACTATCATCATTCCATTACTCATTCTACATCCAACCATCTAGTACATTCTATTACAGATACACCCCCCCTCCCGTCGCGCGTTACCCTTCTTTTTCGCAATAGAAGCCCTAGGCTTCAATAACTGTAGATTCACTTGTTTTAGGAAGTTAAGTGGATATGGGCCTTCAAATGGCCCAATCAAACCTGAAGACCCAGATGGGTCAATAATAGCATCAACATCAGTCATAGACCTAAGCCTAGTAAGGTCCAAATCACTAGATCCCCAAGGAAAAAGCCCCCATTAGTCGTCTTCAACCTCTGCATGTTGTTACCCTTAATAGTAACCTCCTCTCTCAACGACAGTGTCAAATCACTTCCAGATCCACGACTCTAGGCACTTCAACACCATTTTTCTCCATCAAAGAGACATCCCCACATGATTACGAACCATGGTTGGCTTCTCAGGAACTAATTGTGACTTCACAACGGAAGCATTTTTACGCCCATGAGATAAATTCTTTCCACCCTCCACACACAACCATGCATTGTAGGGAAATCCTTCCTTTTCAAAAAAACGCCCTCTTATGCACCCACATTTCACATTCTCAATTAGAATGCCCCAATCTCCCACAACAATTGCAAAAATTAAGGAGTTGTTCATATTTCAGACGAACCCAAATCACATCTCTTTTCTCCAAATAGAGTCTTTTAACATGGGGCAATGGTTTGTGAATGTTAATACGAGCACGCACCTTAAAAACAAACCCCAACCAGGTGATTGCTCAGACAAGTCAAAATCTTCCACAAGACCAATTGTCTCACCAATACTACGTACTATATCAATATTTATACCCTTTAATGGCAAATCATATAATCTGATCTAAAAAGATGCAAAATCCAGTATAATTCGTGATGGTTGTATATTACCAACATAGTCCGTTAAAAGCACTAGATGCTTATCAATTCTCCTTATCACCCAATTTTGTGAACTGAGCCAAGAATATAGGACAAGCTTGGAGATTGAGATTAGATAAAAATTTTATGAATAGTAGTAAGATAATTTATGAATAGTAGTGAAATAGTTTGAGTGTTTTATGAGGTTTTGAGAAATGAGAGGAAAAAAAAAGTTGAATAAAAAATATTATAAAGTTAAAAGATTTTTAGAATATTATTTTTGTTTGGGGATTTGAACAAGCTAAATTGTTTTTTATTTTTTGTTTGAAAGTTTTGGAAAGTTGTAATGATTAATTTGAAAGTATTCATGTTTAAGTCATGTTTGGGAAGGATATGAGAATCTTGGGATGAAAACATTTTCCAAACAAGCCAAATTGTCACCCAAGTCAAAAAATTTTACACCTTTAATTGAGTTCCATATAGTACACATCACAGACTTACAAGCATCCTTATTATAGAATTTCAAGGTGAATAAGCGAAAAATGAGGCAACAATTAGTATAATTTGCCATATGTAGATTAACTTCAAACATGTAACCCTCTAACAGAGAATTTCTGCCACTTCTCAACAAATCATCATCCATCATAAATTGGACAACTTCGAACACAACCTCATGAAAGGGATTAAACTTGTGCCATGAAACAAGAAAACAGACTCTCAAATCAAAGAAGTAGTAGCCTAAATGCTAATTGAGAGAGGAGTTCCACTTCTAAGCTGTCTGACTGATATTATGCATATAACAACCTCCCTTTCATCTCCTGCCATGTCAGAAATTTCACCAAACCCACAATAGCCTCACTCACATGGTATAACTCTCAAAACAAAAAAGGAATATAGCAAGTTTAGTTCCACCCCACCCTCAATATCTACACCTCCACTGCCATCTTCCATGCCGTGAGTTTCATCCTCCATGATAGAACCCACAATAGCCCCTCCACATAAATCCCGAATCTGGAAGCCACTGCACACACACACATACATAGAGAAAAAGACTAGTGCACTACGTTTAGCCTCCGTTAACCCACCTAGCAATAACTACCATCATAGCAGCCCAAAGCCCTATCGTGCGCCACCACCCCTTGCCACAAAAAAAAAAAAAAAAAATCACTGCACCATGAGATGAAAATAGCCGAGACACCATGACCCAACCGCCTAACAAACCTCTGTTTTTGCTCCTAAAAAACAGAGCACAATTTCTTCTCATGCACGACAATCCCGCAAGCTTCCTCCACCATAGCGCCATTGCTACCTACAGCCCACGGGAAATCAACAACCCCACGGCCCCGTAGTACCCTGTCGCATGATTAAACTGCCATAGTTGAACCATTGCACCTCCTAACACCACTACCGATAGCACCTAGCACCATCGTAACACACAAATCTCTTCTATTTTTCATACCCAAAAAAACAAAAAAAGTGGTGAGCACCCTATGAAAACCACACCAAAGGATCCCCACACACCACAGATTTTACGGCCATGAAGCCAAAACAATGCTCAACTCAAGTCTACATTTTCTCATCTCAACTTCAATGCACATTGTTCTCTTTCCTCTAACTCAGTCGCCGCCGTTGACTCCACCCTGGCTCTCCCTAAAATCAAGAAGTTGGAGGATGAATGCGTGAGGGAATTAAAGGTAGAGACGGAAACAAAAAGATTATATTTTGAGAGAAATTTAGCACAAACGAATAGAGGAGGTGAGAATCTTTGAATGTTGAGAGAGAGAAGTTTGAGAGAAGGGAATTAAAGGCTGGAGCACTTTCTGCAAAATGGTTTTAAGACTCTGAAGGCCACTGTGTTTAAATATTTACTACAATAAAGAAAAGCAGAGAGCTTTAAGCAGAAGTCCTTATTGGATTGCATATAATTTTTCTAGGGCAAATCTATCTCTTTAAAAAGCTGCTTATCTTTATCAGTTGTGCTACATACATGCATAAATTATGCCTGTATGTGCACCCCCACGTCAGCATTTTATTAAAAAAAATGAAAGAAGAAGAAAGAGAAAATACAGACTTTTCGTTCTCTTTGATTTTCATCTCTCTTGATTTTGGAAAAGTTGAGTTTTGGACAGGACTTCATTTCTCGCCCATTTTCTTTGCAAACCATATCCCCCAAAACAACTTTAGAAGTAAGAGGTCTGTTTGCATACGATCTGCTCTGGATTTTTTCTTTTCGAGTTTTCTTCTTCTTCTCTTTCTGTTTTTAGCCAGTTTTCATGCTATTAATTACTTCTGGATTTGTTTTTCTGGTTTTGCTTCTTGGGGCTTCTTTATTCAGCTTGAAAATATACCATTGCTAGATGTGATTTCCTGATCTCTCTGTGTCCATGTTTCCCGGATGTTGTTTGGTCTCATATCTCTTTGGATGACCTTGTTTTTGTGCAGATATTGTAAGCCTTGGGCAACTTTCATAGCTATTTTCATCCTTTTATCCCAGTAGATGGGTTTGTATGTTCTGTAGGCAGTGAAAAAAATGGATAATTTATTTTTGTGCTTAATTTACAAATGGAATTGGAAATGAGCTACACAAATTTGTTCTGCAGGTTCAGATAAGGGATTGGTTAAATACTAAGAGTAGGTTTCTCCTTTCAGAGAAAATGCAAGGAGCAAGACTTTTAGCCATTGCGATATATTAAATTCAGAGAGATATAAAAAGTTTAAGCCTTTTCTTTTTTACCTTTTTTCAAAGAAAACCTTCACGAACTAGTTGAAATAAATTATATCCTAAGTGGTGCAATGTTCACAGAAGAAATTTATGGTTGATACTATGTTTGGCTATTGAGAAAACTCAAGAAAAAAATGAAAATTGTTTCAAGTTCCAACAGGTACACTCGTAAGATTTCCGGCTTCAAGAAACTCACAAAAAAGTGAGTTGTATTTCAATGCAAAATATACATGGTATGAAAACTCTCATCAATGATCACCTAGACCAGCAGGGAAAAAAATGAAATCTAAAAGATGGAGAAAATAGATAGCAAGTCTTTTCACGAATATTTAGAAAAGGGGCAAGAGAAACGATTCATCGAGTGGGGAAAGAAGGCGAATGCCAATCTTGAGGAGAGGAGAAAGAAATCTGATAGAGGACCCAACATTTCAAATTGTCTTCTAATTTCAAAAAACGACATTGTCTCATTTTGCCACCGTAATTGGCGTGCACGGAGCCTTCCCGCTTCACGCCTGCAAATAGACTTTTTCTATCTTTATATCTCTATCCAAAAGCTCTCTCCTTCTCTCCTTTGGGTGTCTCTATTTGTGTGGGCGCTTATCTCAATCCCTCTCTCTCTCTCGTATGTTTTCTTAAATGATGGTGAGAATCTGATCCTGTGAATCTATATGATAGTTGTGGTGGGAAGCCTGCGGCTCACTTAACTATTCGATGACTGTTAAATGGGAGTAGTTGGACGGACGGTGCTAAGGTTTTATTTGAGAGAGACGCCAAACCAACAAAGCGGTTACCTTCGTTGTCATATTCCTACTTGCGCGCTCCCGCTCCTAAAAAGGCTTTTAATTTCCTTGAAACGCAGACCTACACGTGTCTCTCTCTGGAGCTTTTGTGTGTATTTTTTTTTTCTGCACCTCTCTCACGAATACACACGTAAACGAAAAGCGATACCTTTCCCACCACCTATTCTCTCTCTGTTCTCCATTTCCATACTATCCCATGGCCGAGTCCTCACCGCGCAACCATCAGCCCCGCCAGAGCTCTTCCGGTGGCTCCTCGGATATCTCCGTAGATCTCGAACCTCATCCTGCCGCAGTCGATGGCAATGTGGTTGTGTCATATTCTGGCGAGGGTACGGTTGACACCAAGACGCCAATACCACTCTCTTCTCTGTTCCCTTTTTCTCATTCACCTTTTTTTTCCATGTTTCCGATGTCATTTTCTCTCGCATCTGTTGCTTTGTTCGTTCATTAGTTACATATTCTCATAAATTGTGGGAAGGGTGGGTTTGTAACTGATGGGAGGGCCAACGTATTAACATTTTGATTTATGGATGTGCGTTTAGGGATTCTTGGGAGTAATTCATCAACAAAGTGTCTCCCTGGGCAAGGCCTGATGGTTAGAAGGTCAGATGCAAGTTCAAGTTCCAGTGAAATTAGTAAGTCCAAAGGGAATCACAAGCTAGGAAGGTTCGCAGCTAAGTTTTCCGACGAGAAAACTCCATTCAAGAAGAAGGTTTGGTGTAATAAGAATAATATTAACACCTGATTTTTACATTTCGAACTGTGCACATTTTGTTTATCATAGTTAGGAATTTGTAATTAAACCAAAGATCTTGACTTAGTTTTTGTGGATAGGTTTACCGAACCTGACTCTGTACTGCTTCCTGAAAACACAATGCTCATAAAAGTCGAGCTTTTCCTGTTGTCTAATCACAAATCACACCCTGTTTGGCCGAAGTTGTAATTATACCAAAGATCTTGGCTTAGGCCTTGTTTGATTTCGAAAAACATCTCATCTCATCTCATCTCACCTCACCTCATCATTACAACTTTCTCAAATCCCCACAAAAAATAAAATAAAAAATTCAACTTTTTCAAATCTCAAAATAAAAATAATATTAAAAAATATATTCTAACATTATTTTATTCAACTTTTTAACTTTAATCTCATCTCATCTCATCTTATCTCCGAAAACAATCGAGCCCTTAGTTTTTGTGGATAGGTTTACTGAACTTGACTCTAGACTGCCTCCTGAAAACACAACGCCCATAAAAGTAAAATATTTCCTTTTTGTCTAATCACAAATCACACCCTGTTTGATCGAAGTTGACATTCCTTTTGAGTCTGGAGCATCTAATATGACACAACAATTTGTATGGCCTAAAAAAGAATATAGAGGCTATTAATATTTATTCTACATACACTTATAAAATAATAATAATAAAAACTATTCTGCATGCACTTTGGACTCCCTTAATCAGAGTATTTGAATTCAGATGAAGTCATTAAAGTCTGCCAAGGCTGTTTATATGTGATATAACCTGTGGAAAAAGCTTTTGTGCCATCTATAAAATGTCAAAAAATACTTTTAAGTGGAAAAATCCCTGATCCAAATATAATGTTAGAATTTAGTTGATTGTGCCTGATCATATACACATACATATATTATATGTACGTATGCATTTCTGCTTCTATGTGCTGAAGTTTTCTCAATATGTGGTTTAAAAGTTCATGGCTTTGTGCGTTAAGGTCACATTTGGGAACAAAGATTTCTTCAAAATGCAAACAATTTTCGACCAAAACGACTTTCACAAAACTCCAAAAAACATTTTCACAAAAGTTTTCTTCCCAAACATTTTTTTAACCAGCCGCATCATTTTTTCAAACCCCAATAAAAGTATCTCTAAAAAACTTTCTCAATCCAAACATATTTTTAGTGGATCCCATCACTTTCAACCTTATAAAATCCATCTTTAAAATTTCCTTATAAACATATGTAGTTTTCAAAAACATCTTTTTTTTTTGATAAGTTGTTTTCAAAAGCATCTTAAATCCAAACGTACTCCCGGATCATGTTTTGATATTGACAACACTTGAAAATCCTGCAGCTTAAATGGCTAAAACAAGTGGCCATGGTTAAGAAGGATGGGACTGTACAATTTGAAATTCCTGGAAATATTAAATCCCAAAGCTTCGATTTTTGTACTGGAGTTGCTCCTGCTACTGCTGCTGATACAGAACCCAGTGAAGAAGTTCAAAATATACCTCCACTGCAAATTGTGATGCTTATTGTTGGAACACGAGGAGATGTACAACCATTTGTTGCCATTGGAAAATGTTTGCAGGTTATTTTCATTTTCTGCTTTTGTTAGGCCTTAAAACAAATCTCTTTAATAGGATTCATTGGGAAAAGAATTTAAAAAAAAGCTATCCTCTGCCACTATTCAACTGGCTCTTAGAGCACGTGGTGTCGTGCAGTGCTGTGCATGATGCATCTACACATGTGACGTTAATTAAGTTTTTTGCCAAGTACTTTTGTGCATCTTGTGGTTGATTGCTGGGATCACAGTCTTGAATATGTGCTGTCTCACAAATGTAGGAAGTGCATGAACAATAGAAATGGAATCTTTTATTACTTTTGGCTTGGGGAGGAATAGGGATTTAAAATGTTGCTGCCATTTTAGTTGAAATTGTGACTCTTCTCAGTGGCACTCAAGAGCTGGTAAGGGTTTTTTTTAGGGATACTGTTTAGATTTTGACATGCTTAGGACCCTCTTACCCCACTCAATGCCAGTTGAATTGGTTCATTTTTTTTCTTTTTTTTTTTTTTCCATGCCTTGAGGCTTATCAAGAATTTTTTGTTATTCATGAATTATTTTCTTCTTCTGATTACTAATGCATGCGACATTCTTGAATCTTGAACCTACGACTTCACCCTCTACCCTATTCTTATGGGAAAGGAAGTGCCATTTGAGCTAGATCTTCTCAGCTTTTTACACTAGGATAAACCACGGCCATAGGGGATCTATTTAATCAAGTATTCATGTCATAATGCATTCAGTTCAATTTATTTTCATCTGTGAATAAGTCACTTAAACAGCCCAAAATCTAAGGATCACGGCTGACCTTATTTTTCAATTTCAGTGACATGGATAGGTTTACTCTTTATTCTCTCTACCATTCTTTTATCCTTCTCTTCCTTATTCTCGTACTCTTCTTTTGTTCTTATACCATGCAAGTTGCATATTGCTTGTTTTAAACCATAAAGCTGCTCGTTGTTGATTGTTTTGTATTCCAGACTTTCTAAATTTTTTATAATAATTTAGCTAATTTGTTACTGGCTTCGTAATCTGCTATAATGTACTCTTGACTATCCACTAAATGTATCGCAAGCTTGCAGAACATCCGTATGCCTAACATGTCTCTACCAAGGAAGGTTGGGCATTTTTTTTTTTTTTTTTGACGGAACCTCTGAGCTTTATTGATAAACCCTCACTTATGGCGGAGGAATACTATGGTTATAGGTACCAATAAAAACCTTATTACCAATCAATCACAGCAATCAATAATCCAAATAAAAAAACCCCAATTAAAACTAAATACATCAACTCAAGAACATCTCAAATAAGGAAAAGACAATTTGTCAGTGCGAATCAAACCTTTAAAAATTTTTGGAACATGCAATAAATATCTCCAAACGCGAGTCAAGCCTTGAGCTCCCAGTTTAGCCAAATAGTCCGCCGGTGCATTTCTTCCCGAAAGATATGGTTAATAACAAAATTACCACGTCTGAACAATCTCATAACCTCCTCCCAAAACTCTTCTAAATACCAAACACCACATCTCTGTTGATGAATCCAGGTTACACAAACCAATGAATTGGACTCTATGTCCACCTGTTGAAGCCCCAATGCACGGCAATATTTCAAACAAATTAACAAAGCCTTCAACTCAGCAAGATTATTAGTTCCATCCCCAAGATAGCATGAGAAAGAAAGCACCATATCCCCATGCATGTCCCGAATTAATTCACCTGCTCCTAATCTCCCCGGATTACTGAAACTGCAGCCATCAATATTCAACTTAAATCTCCCCTGCCTTGGCTTCACCCAATAAATTAATTGAACCCGATCTGGTTTAAACGGGATAATAGGAATACACAAATCCCTCAGCCTATCCTCATTAGCAAAAGAAAGCTTAGCAAAGTTGGACAGATTGCTTTGCACTTTCCCAAGCCAAACACGAACAGATCTCCAAACCTCTTCTGCCAAAAAACATCTTCCTTCCATTCTTGCCTTACACCTGCGTTGCCACAATGTCTCCTTGTATTGATAGTTGACAAGATTATTGAATTTTAATGTGAGTTGTGCAATATGGTTTTGTAGTTGTAATCATTTGTAGTGGAGAATAGGTTGCATATGCAAAGTAAATGAAAACTTATGTTTTATTGCAAATCAGAATCACATTCTCTACTGGTAATGTGAACTCATGAAAACTTTGCTTGTAGGGGTGTGGCCATAGGGTTAGACTAGCAACTCATGCTAATTTCAAAGATTTTGTCTTGACTGCTGGGCTGGAGTTCTTTCCTTTAGGTGGAGATCCAAAAGTTCTTGCTGGTTGTAAGTGTTAAAATGCCACTTTCTTGTAAATCTACTGTTTTTGACATGGTCTCCTCTTATTGATCTGTCATATATTAATGGTTTGGATAATAATTACAGCATTGATGTTATAGAAGCACTCTATCTTGTTGCTTTTCATTCGTAGCGGAGTAAGCAGAGATATTTTACCTGATAAAAGTAATGGAAAACCTGGTTTCTTTTTGTCTACCTTTTTCTACATTTTTTGTCCTGCTTTCTTTCCTTGGAGGTGAGAAGGCTCGAGTCTACCAAAGAGAGAAAATACGAGTTGAGGACTAAAACTATCGAGTCTACCAAAGAGAGAAGATACCACTTGAGGATTAAAACTATGTTTCCCTGTGGAAATTATCAACATTTGCAAAATTAAATTTGGCATTATCCTTTTAATGGAAAAGTACAAATTTTTTTAGGATTCCCAGTTTTTTGAAATGCTTTTTTCTTTGAAAAAAGAGGAATATATTATAAGAATACATGAACTTATCAGCTGTATTAGTCTTCTATAATTTATGTTCCTGGAGGCTAGTATTGCTAATAATCATTATAACAAGTTTCTAGGTCAAATTGCTCATGGTCTTTGGCCAATGTCTGGCTGTATAATGTTTCCCTGAGGTGGAGGTATTGGGGGTGGTTATTACTTACTATGTCGATAAATCATATTTAAAGAGTATTGCTACATGTCACACTACTATCCAACCTTCATCCTACTTTATAAATGTGTCACTTTCCATCAACCTTGGATCATCTCTTATTTTTCTTAAAATAAATTCAAAGGTTGATGGGCAATCCTACTTTGTACTGGGATAAGATGGGATGATGGTGTAGTGTATAAAATTTTCGTTATATTAAATTGACGAATAAAAAATCATTTTCATAAAAGGACAATGCCTAATTTAATTTTAGAAATGCTGATAACTTCAACCCCGATTAATTTAATTAAAAAATAATTAATTTTGCTTTTGGCATATCTATTTCTTATAAAATTATTTTTTATAAGGAAACAGTCTGATTAATTTAATATTTTAATATTTTTTTGTTGAATTTTCGTTTCATTTATTTTTGTAATCTTCTAGTAACTAGATTTGTTGTGCCTGAAGGCTGAAGGCACCTCCCTTTTTTTTGGCTTGCATTAGTATTGATAATTATAACAAGTTTCCAGGTCAAATGACCAATTTTCTTTGGGCCTGAAGACACTTCCACCTCATAAGATTTTGCTGATGTTGAAGTCATTGGTTCGAGTCACATAGGATTTGTGCTTTTTACATCAACGAAAGAAAGAAAAAAACAAGGTTCTCAAAACACAAAGACAGGAAGAACTGACATGTATTAGCATCCGTATTGTTTCAAAAGAATGTTGGAAATTTTGTGGACTGAGAATATGTAATGAAATTAGATGCAGTTTAATAATAAAAAATGTTGATTCTGTGTCATAAATTTTTTGAGAGTTATCAAATCCTGAACTTGTACATGTAACTGCACTTGGTGCGTGTAGCATAAACAGAAGTCTGCAGAAACAGTCATAGGCCTACCTAAATAATGTCAGTAAAGAAAATACGTAGAGAGCGATAACAGAAAGGAACACTGTTATAGTTGCATGCATTTGCAAATCTCCAAAGTATTAAAAATCTAACTAGTCAAACTGTTAGAAACTATATGGGCTCTGGATGAACCACTAAGTGCTGTCAAACAAAGTGCTTCTTTGACTTGAGTGACTTTCTGATTCTGCCATCAGTAACTTAATTCTCGGATCTAACACCCTATAACACAAATTCATGAGGCACTAAATTAATTGCAGCTAATTATTAAGGCTTTGTTTGGGTAACGAGGTATTCTCAGATATTCTCAAAACTTCTCATAATTTCCTTCCCAAACATCACTTAAACACAAAAAACTTTTCAATTTCAAATCTTCAACTTTTTCATCTAATCATTACCTAATCATTATTCAAACACAAACCCAATACAACTTTCCCAAACTTCCAAACAAAACACAAAAGAAAATACAAATTTTTTAAATTTTGAAATAAAAATAATATTAAAATATTATATTCAAACAATTTTTTAACTTTATAATATTTTTATTCTAACTTTTTCTATATCCTTGTCCAAAACCCAATAAAACATCTTAACTCAAACCATTTCACTACTATCACAAATTATTTCACTACTATTCACAAACCATTTCACTACTATTCACAGAATTCTGAAATATTCTAAGCATCCAAACGAGCCGAAGACTTTTTTTTTCACTCCTTCTCTCCTTTAATTTTATTAAAACTAATGCATGAAATTCATCATTGCACTTCAGCTGCTCAGAATTAATTATTGTATATTTTAACTGCCCAACTTAATGCTTATAGTTTTGGGAAAACAATAATGTGCTTCTGGTTTTTCCCTTGAAAGTATTGATTTAAAAAAACTCAATAGGCCTTTGGTGTATAAATGGTCAATTTTAGATTTCAATTTAGTGCTTGCCAGGGGTAAAAAAAAGGAATTGTTCAGGTCTTGAATCATGAGATGAGCTTTGCCACTGAGCTTTGCAAATGGCATTGAGTCCCTTGTAAGAAAAGTAGTTCAGGATGGAGTCATAGGTTAAAGATTTCATGAGTGCATGTATAACTCATGAATTATAGATTTTATAATGTCCCCTCCTTCCTCCCTTTCCTTTGGACTTTCTTGTTTACTTCAAATAAATTTATGTCATTTCTGCAGATATGGTTAAGAATAAAGGTTTCTTACCATCAGACCCTTCAGAAATATCTATCCAGCGAAATCAAATCAAGGAAATCATATTCTCTTTACTTCCTGCATGCATGGAATCTGATCCTGATTCCAAAATTCCGTTTAAAGCAGATGCAATAATTGCAAATCCCCCAGCATATGGTTAGGTTCCATCACTAATCCCTTTTCTGAAGATTAGAGTTCTCTTATCATGCAATTCCATTGATCGTTTTTTCTCTGATTCTGTTTTTCTTTTTATCAAATTTATTAATATATTTTGAGAGCGTATTGATATTGCAATAGTCTTTTGTTTGAAAGTTCAATATGCTATCACTTTATATGAAGTATTTTCTCAACAGCTCTAACATGGATTTCTCACTTTAATCAACGTGCTATTTTTTGCTGTTTCTATGTTGCTTATTATTGGATTTTTCAGTTGATCTTTCATTTTATCCCTTTTCTTACCTCGTTGAGAGCAGAAAAGATCTGTTGAAAATGAGGGAAATTTTGAAGACATATGATAGTGGAAGAACCTAAGGCTTTATTTTATTACTACTCTTTGCCACTTGGTGGCAGTCCACCTTTGTATTCCCAATTATAGTACTCAGGAGCATTTTGACCTGTTCCTGCTCTCATCAGGCGTATTCATAGTATACTTCCTGTGTACTGTGATTATGCCTATGCATTTGCTTGAATATTAATAAAATTTGTTTTTTCAAAAAGTCAAGAACAGCTTGTTTAGAGCTTCATTAAGAGGAATCTGAGTGAAACTAAGACCCAACTGCTTAGTGAAGTAGGGAGAAAAACAAAGACAAAAAACTAGATACAATCACAAAATACAATAGAACCTCACTATATAGCTCAGCACCTTCTAGAATAGGGACAGGTATCCTTTTTCTCTAACACTTCTGTTTGCAATGTGCATATATGGGTGTGCTTGTAATTGAAGCCATATGATTCACAAGAATTGAAAGACTTCTCAGTTAAAACTTAATTATATGATTTGGAGTCTGTTTATGTTTAGATAATTCTTATTGGTTATAATAACAGATGTGTACAGTACAGCGTGACTTTTTAAGTGGGTCCAACTATTAAACCTGCTTGAATTAAAGCTTGTTTGCTTCATAAAAACTGGAATTCAAAGCCATTCTGCAGGATGTTTTTCTTATCATGTTTTAGACCAGTCTACTTTTGTTAGCTTGTACGTGTGCTTAAGACCATGTTCTATACATTGTCAAAAAGTAGAAATAATGATAATTTTTCCTTCCTGTTTAGGCTGTTGCCAAAGAAAGTTTATTTTCTATACATTGATTGCAGTCATTTAATTAGCTGTTGACAGGTTCAAATACTTTTTCAGGACATACTCATGTTGCGGAGGCACTAAAAGTACCACTTCATGTATTTTTCACAATGCCATGGACGTAAGTCTTGTTTTCTTTTGCTGCAGACAAACATTTTAATCTATGTATGCTTTGTTTATTTTGGTATTAAATATTTCTCAGAGAAACATGATAGGACAAGCTATATGGTTGCCAAAAACAGTTATTCTCTTTCATTCTTACATATATATCTATATATATTAACTGTATGTAACAACTTTACTGGGAATATTCGCATGAGTTCATGACATTGGACTCTTTTTTTCGTTTCAGGCCTACTAGTGAATTCCCCCACCCTCTATCTCGAGTGAGACAACAAATTTTATATAGAGTGAGTTTCTGTTAATCATCATTTAGTTTTATTTTCCTTCAAGTAATTCTCCTTGCAATATAATTATATATAAGATGGGTTTCTTTTTGCAGCTTTCTTATCAAATTGTTGATATGATGGTTTGGCTTGGAATAAGGGATATCATTAACGAGTTTAGGAAAAAAACATTAGGTATAAGGCCTGTTACATATCTAAGTGGATCCTATAGCTCCCCTCCTGATGTCCCCTATGGATATATATGGAGTCCTCAACTTGTTCCAAAACCTAAAGGTGATATTTTCACATTTCCATTAGACTTCTATTTGACTTTGTGCTAGTATTCGTACTTCATTTTTGCAGCAATTTCATAAATTATTTTTTTTGATAGGTAATCAAGCTATTTTGTAAATTATTAAATAATTAATAAAAAAGAAGTTAAGAATGCCACAGTTCAACGGCAGTATAACTATTTTCTTTTTAACCTGCAATTTAAATATATTATCTAATGTTACTTTAGTGTTATTCTAAAATGTCTAATTGGCTGAGTTTAAATTGTTTGTATATTTGTTGGGATATATGAAATTATTGCTAAAATTTTTAGATTGAATGGATGTATTGTAAATGGTGCCATATCTCATCAAAATTTGATTCCATGATCGCTTAATAATTTCTTCGGTACTCATTACTGCTCTTCTTTATATACTCCAATCAACAATTTTGATAGCATAATTTGACACCTTATCATGCCATTGTTAAAACTTAATGAATATGATGGTTATCTGGGATGTGTTGTATTTTTATTGGACTCCTCAAAAATTTTGGATAAATGTTTTGGGTAACATTGCTTGATTTATCTTGCATCATCCACTGGATTAAAAATGGTGCGGGCTGGTGACAATTTGAAGGCCTTTCACGGTTGGTAAACTTAAGGGTCAATTTGTTATGCCATTGTTTGTCATTATCGGTGTGTATAACTTTCCTGGAAAAGCTACCTTTTGGCAATATTCGACTATCCCTTGTCACTTAGTTTTATGATTTCCAGACCTTATTTGCCTCACTTTGGATTGTGTGGCCCAACCTTATTAGTTCGTTGGCTTTGTCTTTTTGGTTGCATTTTTTTTAAAATGAATGTGGCCTGGTTTTCTTGACATTTCTGTGTCCTTGTGTACTCTTAAAACTACTGGGTGGAATTATAGACAATGTAGTTTAGGTGCTCTGTTGTGACTGCACTATTTTCGTTTGTATTTACTAATATGTACCTGAACATAGAGAGCCCCTTAAGTCTAGACACGAGGGCATGAATGTTCTCATAAGTTAACTGTTCTCTTGGTTAGTAAGGTGAGTTTCCTTTGTCTTTGTGTCCAAATGAGCATTAGTCTCCAAATGAGTCTTTTTCTCCTTGAAGTGTTCACTAGTTTTTCCATAGAAGTCTCGTATATATTGCAGCCATATATTTGAACTAAAATCATTGTAGTTTTGCCACTTCCCCTTTCCACGTTGGTTTGTTCTTGAAACATCAAAACACATGTTTAAAAAATCACCGACCTTTTTTTTTTTTTTCTTTTCGTCATGGGTTGAAATCTAAATGCAATAACAGGAAAAAGATATTTTTCTCTTGATTAGAACAACATCAAGATCAAATCCATGAATCAGAATGCTCCACTCATCTTTCATTCGTCTTCACTATTCTTTAGCTGTAACACCCCCTTCCCAGTGTTAGGATTGCTACTAATAGAACCATTACAAATGAGCCAGGTACGAAAGATTTTGTAGCATTTAAAACAATTCAAAATCTTCATTAATAAAAAGCACGGTAGCACTTATTGAAAAACTATGTCTTGGGCTATTCATACAAGTTCCATAACCAATAAATAAACTTCTCACATTAATACAAAACTGTCTGTTCAGTCTCAATCTCCATAAGCTACTCCTGACCTGTGGACTCATCATCATATATTTCTTCACCTGGACTCTCAAAACATAAAAACAAGAGTGTGAATACGCACTAAACAATACATCACAAAGTAAACATAATCATGACTTAATGAAGCTTTTGCATTTAACCATCATGCACATCTTAAAAATCTTTCATACATCACATTACATAAAAAACATTAACATTCACACAATTTCCCCCTTGTGTGCAGGGGTTTGGAACCAATTACAAAATCAATAAGATGAGGGATATAACCAGGCGCACATCTAATGAGGCATTCATGCCATTCACCTCGTTATCTGTCATCATACAATATTCAATCACTTAACTTTTCAATCCTTTTTCCTTTCTTTCTTTCATTCATTTATTCATTTACCATGAGAGGTGCTATAACCACAAATAGATTTTACAAAAGTAAACTCACAAACTGACGTGACCTCATGTGATACGTTAAATCTACTTTACAATAAAGGTAGCTTTATAATTTGACATATCACATCAAGCCACGTCAGTTTGTGAGTTTATTTTGTGAAATCTCTTTGTGACTAAAGCATTTCTCTTATAATAAAGGATACCTCCTCAACAAGGCTTATCAACAAATGAGCTTTACCATACAATAATTGTAAACAACAGTTTTGAGAGGAACAATTACATTTATGTGATCTTTTAATAATAATAATAATAATAATAATAATAATAATAAATAAGCTTTCTCTAACGTTCTAACATTATCTTTAGGAGCATTTCTAGGAGATCCATTGTGTCAAGCTGGCCAAGGCTTGGCTGGCTTGACTTGCCGCCCCAGTCATGTAGGCATGCTGCCTATCAACATCTCATCCACAATTTTCCTACATCAGGTTCTTTTCTTGTTGTAATAGATCAATTGGCTAAGTTTTTAAACTACTTTTGGTATTGTCTCTTAAATTATATATTATTATATATTTTTTTAATAAGTAAAACTATGTTTTATTAAAACAAGTAAAAAGCCATAGCCTAAGTGCACAAGATGTCACCTCACGATGAAGTAATAAATTATCCATAGATTCACCACATTTTTCATAGATATAGCACCAATTCTTAACAATAATTTTCCCTTGGGAAGCCATCCAACCAAAGAAAGCTACATTGGGAGTCACCTTGCTCCTCCAAATGCACTTCCACAGGAAAGGATTTGACCTAACATTACCTAATACAAAGATTGAATTGTGAACTTCTTGTTACCATCCTGAATCCAAAGCAAATTGTCCATCTTCCCACTAGCGATGCTCACATCATACAACAATCTAAATAGTTCATAAATAGTCCTCGCTTCCCAATTTTGGGCAGCCCTAAGAAAACGAATATTTCAGTATAAAGAACCATTAGGTCCAAAATATCTGCCACCGAAGCATCCTGATCCAAAGTTATCTAGAATGGGTAGGGAATGCAATCTTGAGGGTAGGATCTCTGCACCAATTTTTGCGCCAAAATTGGATCTAGATCCCTCACTAGCCACAAATCTAAAGTAACTAACAAACAAAATCTCCCCATTCCTATTTTTTTCAGCAATCGCACACCATGCACTTTTCACTTGATTAAAGCCCCCCCCCCCCCCCCCCCCCCCCCCCCCCCCCTCTCTCGAATGGCTCCCTTTCTTTGATTGTGTTCTTGACCCTTGGACTTAGGATTAGTCATGTTATTGCCATAACTAGCTACCAAGAAGCGCCTTACTCAAAGTCCTCAACTTTCGGACCTTGAACCTTCCACTTATAATATTGGGGAGCAAACCTGATCCCAACGAAATAAGTGGAACCTGGCCTCCTCCCCAATTACTCCCCAAAAGAAAGTACAAATAATCTTCTTAATTCGATAAGCCACACCTGCAGGGAAAGGAAATAATGATAGAAAATATGTAGAAAGGTTAGAAAAGTGCACTTAATCAAAGTGATTCTTCCCCCTTTTGACAAATATATCCTTTTCTGGACTGCCAACCTTCTCAATCTTCTCGATGAAGCCATCCCAAATTGCCTTCAACTTATAAGCAGCTCCTAGGGGAAGACCAAGGTATTTCATGGCAGAGATTTAGAGAAGATACCTTGCATCCCATGATACTAGCCAATCCTCTTATATTATGCACGGAACTTACTGGGACCATCTTGGATTTCTCAAGATTCACCTTTAGGCTAGAAACAACTTAAAAAAAAGAAAGTAGAATTGAACAAATATGGCCTTGGTCTAAATCACAAAAAAGCAATGCATCATCCATAAAAAGCAGGTGGGAGCCATTGACAAAACCACTGTTAGTGAAATTGACTGAGAAACTTGAGAGATAGCTACCAACAATGGCCTCCAACATCCAACTAAGCACATCTGTTACGATAACAAAAAGGAAAGGATTTGACGGGTCCCCTTGTCTCAATCCATGGGAGTTGTTTAAAAAACCAATAGGAGTACTAGTCACCAAGACAGAAAATCTAGTAGCATATACACAATGCTTAATGCACATACACCACCTCTCACCAAAACCACATCTCCCAAGTAAATAAAAAAGAAAATCCCAATTCACATGGTAATAAGCCTTCTCCTTATGAAACTTGTATAAAATGCGTCGCGTTTTTGCTGGAGGACCAAAGGGTTTGGAGTTGATGTCTCATGTAGATGAATGCCTAGAGTCGGGAGTGCATTTGGATACTGTGTCTGGGGATAATGTTGCTCCCTTCGTGTCTCTTCCACCAATTTGGACTGGATTTTGCCTAAAGTTAACGAGATTCAACAGTTTGTGGGAATTTCACATGGAGGATGTGAAGACCAATTCAATGAACTAATCACTACGATTGAGGCAAGCCACGCACTTGAAACCAAAAGTTTCAAGAAAAGCAGGGAGTTACAGCGTCTTTCTTGGGAAAATAATTACGACGCTAAGGGTGGTAGCTCAACTAGAAGGAAGTCTAAAGGGAGGACATTGTGAAGATGGGAATCAAGGGTTTGGGGTTGGGTGTTCGGGTAGAGTTTTAGGTCTACAAGAAACAAGGGTTGGGGACTGGTCTGGTGTATTTTGGGTTATTTATTTCACGGGCTTTTTGGGTCATTTGGGGCTTTTTGGGTCATTTTGGGCAAGGTGTTTTCTTGTATACATTTTGTGTACTTGGTTTCTCCTTTGATATATAATATTTTTTTACTTATAAAAAAAATAATATATAATGAATAAGCTCTACGATATAGTAATTAGAAAAGAAGGCTACCAATGAATTAGCTTTACCACACGTATCCTAGAGGTGATGTAGGATCTTTTCATGGTTGTGTTTTAGATTAAATGAGTTGGGGATTCTTAGGGTTCTAAATGAGGAGTGTGCGGCACCTTGGTTTAAGGTTTGAGATTGTGTTTTTTAGTAGAATTCTAATAAGTGCTGACTGGATGGCGTCATGGTTTTGATCTTTTATGATTTAACCAAAGTCAAGGTTTAAATAAATCTTATGGGTGGAGGCAAAAGTGATGGTAGTCCATAATCTTGGTAAGTTGAGCGTTCTATGGGGATTTGTTCTCTTAGTTCACCTAGGAGTCTCAACAGTCAATGAGACTAAGAGCTCCTAGATTAGTTTTGTCTAGGATTAGGATTCCTAGCAAAATGGGGGTTTTGGCTAAGTGTTTGTTCTAGGGTTTCATAATTTCCCAATTTTCATATCGAAAATTATGTTCTAGGGTTTCATGGGTTTAAAACAAGAATTGTAAGAATTTATAAATTAATACCCTATGCTGGCAGCTAACGTTCTAGATTGGGCCAAGAACTAACCTTGTATATAGGGAAGTCAGTCAATGAATGGTGTAACAGATCATAGGCCTGTGGGCCAAAGATAAAATTCCATCCCAGCACTAGGGAACTAGGGCTCGGGTGTTACAAATGTCCTCCCTTATAAAAAATCTGTCCTCGAATTCTTACCTTAATTGAACAAATAAAGGTATTTCTCCTTCATGTTGCCTTGATGCTCCAAAGTTGATTCCTTGACCATCGTGAAAGTCTTGTTGCGTAGGACCTATGCCAAGACTCCTAAAAACTCCCCGTAGGTGAGGTCGTTGTTGAACTTTAGTGGACCGTACTTCAGCACATAAGGATTTGGGACATACTTCCTCAGCATAGAAATGTGAAAGGCACCTTGTATGGTCGATAGTTATGGTGATAGTACCATTCGATATACTACTGCTCCAATCCTCTCTAATATTTTGAATGGACTGATTTATCTTGGGCTCAACTTGTCTTTTCTTCCTCAATCTCATTACCCTTCTCATCGGAGTGATCTTCAGAAATACATTGCTTCCCAGTTAAAATTTAAAGTTTTATTTTATTTTTTATTTTTTTGTAGGTAGCATACTTTGTCTTTTCTTGTACTATTGCCAACTTCTTTTTGACAATACCACCTTCTCACACATCTTGAATTACCTCGTGGCTCATCACTTTCCATTTGCTAACTTTCATCTATATAAAGCAGAGATTGGCATATAGAACCTCATAGGGCACAACCTTGATGCTATCCTAGTAGCGGTTGTTAGAATCAAATTCTATTAGAGCTAGGAACCTACCTAACTTCCCTTTAAATCTATAATGTAGGCCCGAAGCATATCCTCTAGAATCTGTATGGTCCTCTTAGATTGATCTTTCGGTCTATGGATGGAAGGAGGTACTATGTGTCAATTTGGTTCCTAGCTCCTTCTATACACTCCTCCAAAAAGTTTAGGTAAACCGAGTGTCTCTGTCATACACTATCTTGGTCGGTAGACGATCTCCTTGGTGTACAACTCTAACACCTTGTTGATTGAGTACGCCTTCCTAGTACCTTTGGAAAACCTGACATAGAGTCCATATAGATTTCCTCCCAAGTCCAAACTGAAATCGAAAGTTGCTATAGTGTCCTTGAGGAGCTTTGGTGTTTGGTCTTGACCTATTGACATGTCAAACACTAAATTACAAAGTTTTCTAGATCCCAGTTTATCCCATCACACTACCAATGTTGTCATAGATTTATGGTATATAGTGGTGCTACCAGGGTGAATAGCATAGAAAGAGCATTGTGCTTCTTTCCAGATCAACTCTTGAATCTCCTTGTTAGGCACAAACAAGCTCCCATTAAACTAGAGGTGTCATCATATATCAATATGAACTTTGGCTTCTTTCCCTCGTGTACCTCCACTTTAAGCTTCACTGATCCTGCATCATCAGCGTGGGCAGCCCTTATCTGATCCAATAGCTTTGACCCAAGCACGAGGTTGCTCAATCAGCTTGCACATCTTGTACCATCACAATTTCGAATCATTCTATTTCCATCAAAATGTCTTTAAGGATTTTACATGGTAGCAAGAGTACTCAAAGAAGATCTCCTATTGAGGGTGATGCAACCACATTCGCCTTGCTCAAGTGATAATTAATGCTGCAGTCAGTCTTTCAACAATTCCAGCCATGTACACTGCCCTCATCTTCAAACTCCTGATTGAAGAAATATTTGAAGTTCTTATGAAGAAATATTTGGTTAACTAATTTTTTAAAAAACTTTCCCTTTATCTCGACTAAACAGTTCGTAAGTATGGACCCATCATGTGCTCTCCTATTGGTGTAGCCATAGATACATGTATTCGAGGGGTTCAGGGTTTCCCCCCTAAACATACATATTTGCTAGAAATGGAGTAGCACCAGGGTCATATAGTATTGATGCGTGGCGAGATAATAGAGGAAGGCTTCTAGAAGGAATACAAATTATAGTCTTTTAGCAATTTTCGTATTGTCAACCATCATTTTCTGTATGTAAAACCTCACTAATGTGCTATTACTCCAACAGCACAATCACGTGGTTGTGGTTGTGGATTCAAGAATAATCGTGTGTGCATTTGCAACTTAGAATTTTTTTTATTGAAAAATTTAGAATCATGAGTTCAAGCATGGTTCCTGGGGTAGATATTATTTTTGTACCATTCTTATTGCATATGGTCTATCATATTAGTTACATGCATACTCACATTCATGTGGTCTACCTGGTTACACTTGTACCATTACCAAACGACATTTTATTGGGTGGAAGGTTACTCCTTTATGTATTACTACTCTCTTTCTCAATATAAGGCTTTTCTTCTTCATGTAATGATACGAGCTGAATCTCATGTCTTCTGCCATGAATCCTCCCTTAACATCTTTCTCAAAGTTATCGAGTTCAATGTTAAAATGTTTTTGGTGCACTGCATCTATTTTGGTTTCTTTTCTGATATCTTCATCACTGGTAGATTTGCTAGTGGTGTTGTTTCTTCAAGGATGTTACGAAATAAAATCCTTTTATTTTGCAGATTGGGGACCTAACATTGATGTAGTTGGATTTTGTTTTCTGGACCTTGCATCAAATTATCAACCTGCAGACTCATTAGTAAAATGGCTTGAAGCTGGTAAAGAGCCTATCTACATTGGGTTTGGTAGCCTTGTGAGTTTCTTTCCCTCCTTTTTTGCTTTTGATATTGTGTGTGTGTGTGTCTATATTGGTGAAAAATAACATCCAAGAAAATATTTGGCAATCTTTTTATTTGATTGCTCCTTTTTTTTTAATAAATAGAGATTTATTATATTGATGAATGTTTATATTATACCATATTCCTAAGAGATTATACTTCATCTCATATCTTCATTTAGATCAATAATGGAAGATATATTCGGTAGAAGGTTAACAACATGCAATATAGATACTGAAGGTAGAGAGCTTATCTTTTCTTTCCCTATGCCTTGCTGCATCTTCTTAAGAGGGCTTTTAGATGTGGCCATTGTGTTATCTACTTGATAAGGTACTAGGTAGCATTAGTTGGGAGGATGAATACTTTATTGTCATATTTCTAGTTAGGATCCAAAGAAGATAGCCATAACGTACTGACCAGAATTATATGCCAACCTCAGCCCTTTAAAGCAATCTATTCTTAGCTGCCAAGGAGATGACCGTGGATGACGCCAATAATAGAAATATAATAAATTGACCTTTCACGTATTTTTCCTAGCATGAAGGGTATCAAATAATAGCTAGTGAATGGGTCGGTTTGAAAAATAAATGAATTACAAGTTGTAGAATATTATTCTCATCGGGCTTAAACCTAATTAAAGGAAAACAACAAAACATCGATTCAGACAATTTTTTCTGTTTGCCCAAGCAAAAAGACCCACCAAAGTAAGGAGATTGAAATGGGAATATCTTTTTAGCTCCAAAATGTTTCAGTTTATGCTCCTACCTATTATCTTGTTATAAACTCACTAGGTAGAATTCACTCTTGAAAACCGGCTTACAGGAGAAGGATGCCTAGGGGCTTATAAACCACCAACCAATCCCATACTTAGGGTATGTTTGGATCCCAAACTTATCTCAACTCATCTTATCTACTCATTATAACTTTACCAAATTCCAATACAAAATATAATAAATAATTCAACTTTTTCAAATCTCAAAATAATAATAATATTAAAAAATAATATTCTAATAATATTTTATTTAATTTTCAACTTTCATCTCAACTAAACTAAACTAAACTCAACTCAGTTCAATATCCAAACGTAGCCTTAGTCGATGTGGGATTGTAACAACCACCACGCTCTGCAGCCGACATCCACGGCGGTCCCAGCGCCCACACGAGTTGGCTGTGCGCTAGTTCTTTCCTTGGCCCTGACGAACACTACCATGCCGGCATTACCCCCTGTGCCGCATGATTGCAACCATGCCAACATGGACTGCATACGAGAGTGGCTCTAATACTATTTGTTATGAATCCACTAGGTAGAACTCACTCTTGAAAACCGGCTTATAAGGGAAGACTGCCTAGGAGCTTATAAACCGCCAACCAATCCCATACTTAGTCGATGTGGGATTGTAGCGTATCTGGATAGACAAAGAAAGATGTACAATCTAATGAGGCTACTATGAACATTTACTTATGGACAGGGCAAGCTCTTCTATTCTAATTTAGTCATTCATGAGTGTAGCACATATATTGGAAAGTTCACCTGGGCCCTGACTTATGCGGGAGGCAGCTTTGGGGAATTTTCTACAATGGGTGAAAGCAAAACGGAGCAGTGTTGTGTGGAGGTAGAAGGACTTGGGTCCTAAACTTCTTTTCCCGGAGAAGAAGCAATGTTGGTATTTGGTGGAATAAGCATTGACTTTGTGCCAGTATCTGCGTATTAACAAAGGATTAAAGTGTTATCCGTAATGAATGGGCATAAAGTGCTTGCAGGTGGCTTTTTAAGTCAGCCATCTAGTCACATTCTAGCATTATAAATTTTGTGAAACATACAACATCAAAAGGGATAGACTGTTTGTCATGATGTAGCATTACCTTTTAGTACTAATATATTTTAGTTGTAATACTTTTGCAAAAAAGAATAATTTTATTAAATACATGGAATGAAGAAACAACATATCTAGGAAATTGCTAGTAGAGTGAGGATGCATAGCTGGATGCGTGCAACACTCTAAATGATAAGATAAATAGTTATTTTTACGAAGGTGCCACCAATTGAAGATGAAATGAGGCAAAGTGCTTTGAGATAGTTTTGACATGTATAACATAACAAATGTATGTGTGAGGGAGTATTATGCTATTTAGGGGAAGAAATGATATTAGAGAGGTGAATATGGGCCATGGTCCTAAATAGGGCCAACTCTCCTTTGTTACTGTTAGAGGGCATAATACCCAATGAGGGTATAATGTAAAATGTACTCCATAGTGTATATGTGTGTGTGTGTTGCAATAGTGAGAGGGCATGACATGTTTTTCGGTCTACCCTTCCTTTTCTCTCAACCCTAATCTTGACATGGTATCAAAGAGGCTTTGACTTCTTTGTCTCTTTTATTCAATTCATTTTTTTAAAAAGGCGTGGTGGTTTGATCCGATGAAAGGTGTTTATATAGCTTTGGGAGGGTTTATACGATGGGGACTCTTAAAACACCTTTTAATAGAATCAAAGGTGTTTATATTGTCTATGGAGGGTGGAAATTATTGTCGTATCACAGAAAGGGGCCAAAGGCAACCAAGGAGATGGTGCTTAGTCATGCCAGTGCTTGTTGGCTGGCCAGTACAGTGGAAGAACGTGTTTTATCGAAAGGAAGGAAATACTTCTTCAAGAAATATAGGGACGGAATCAAAGCTCTGTTTGCTCATAGGAGGTCGAATTCTTTTGGGCATTTTTTGGAAGTAACTGACTATGGTGGTAGTAGGGGGGGTCTTGGTCTCTTAGCGATCCCGGAAAGAGTGGAAGGAAAGGGTTAGAAGAGCTTTTCTATGGAGTTAAAATAAAGTTTGGCTAAGAAGGCTCTAGTCCTTGCATCACATATAAACAGAGAGGTAGAGAAGGGGAAGGAGAGGCAGTCTAAGTCGTATGCAGAGGTGGCAATGGGTGGTGCAGGGAAGAGGGCGGCAGCCATGCAGTTCCGAGTCATCCTCTGGCGGTTGAACAAAAACACAAAAAGGGAGGCATGGCAGGGGAACTTTCAGCTATCCAATTACCTGAAATGGATAGCTGTCCAGGAGAAAATGAGTTGTAGGGGTATCTGCATAGTCTAAAAAAGGAGGTAACGGGCATGAAGGAGGATTTGAAATTGTTTAGAAAGGAGATAAAGTCTTGGATTTTTAAGATAATCAAAATTTTGGGCCTGGGCTTGGGCCAACGTATAAGGCCTCTAAAAATAGGAAAAAGGAATGCTACTGGGTGTAGTAGTTTGAGGCTAGGCAAAGGGAAGACCAAACTTGGGCTGGGCCGCATAAGCCCAAAATGGAGGCCGAAGCTCCATTGGCCCGTGTTTGAGAAGGGCTCCACTTCTGGGCCAATTTCACAGTCCAACGGAAGTCCTGTGCCAAATAAGACCCTTATCTCGGGGCTGGTAACCTTCGTCGCCAATTACGACCCCTACGCAGGCATTCTTTCGTCGGTGACAACAACTCGCATGCATAAATGCACGCAAGCTTCTACGGAACACTTGGAGGAGGCTTTTAACTTGTCCCCAATCATAATGGCGGAAAAGGCGACAGGTTGGGTATCTGAGAAGTCCACGACAGCAGTAGAGTCTGTGGAAGGCTTGGAGCATGGTGGGAAGACACAGATAACAACAATGTGTCCCTTGCCTCTGGTTCCGTCCTGTGATCATGGTGTAACGCCGACGTCTAAAGGGTCCATCGAAGTTGCACACACAAGGTTGCCAGAGGTGAAGGGACTTGTTGCCAACCCAGAATCTCCAATGAAGAGTACCATTGGTGTTGTTGAGGAGGCACAAGATTTGAACAAGGGTTTATTGTTGGTACCATTTGGATCTACGTCGGGTGCTACATCGGGGGAAGATGTTGTCCCCTTGGTATCTCTTCCTTGAGTAAACAATATAGATGAATCATCTTCGGATTGGGTTTTGCAAAAGGTTAATGAGATTCAGCATATTGTGGGAATCTCACATGGAGGATGTGAAGATCAGTTTAAAGCTCTAATCACTGTGATTGAGGCAAGGCACTTGCGTGATACCAAATCAAGTTTCAAGAAAAGCAGGGAGTGGAAGCATCTTTTTAGTGCAATCAACTATGACGCTAAGGGTGGTAGCTCAAGTCGAGGGCATCGAGGTTGATGTGTGTTGGGTAGTCTTTCGTATAGAGGGTATTTTGGGAGGTGTGATTTATGTTGGGCTATGGGAAACATGGGGTTGGGGTTGGAGAGTGGTGAGTTATTCTATCTTGGGCTTGATGTATGTTGGGTAGTTTTTCGTGGGCTTTTGGGGCAATAGGAGCTCTCTGGTATGGTTAGGGATTTTCTTGTATACATCCAGTGTACTTAGTTCCTCCTATTGATATATATAATACTTATAAAAAAAAAAAAAAAAAAGAGGCGTGGTGGTTGTCAAAATCAGGTTGGTGAGTTGACAACTTTGATGCTGTGGTTTCTTGGTTGGTAGGGGCTCGACTGTGTGTGCCAGCTCTTTTGTGGTGGCTAGTGGTATGTTAGCTCAGGGTGACTTTGGAGAAGGACATGTGGTCTGATGGTTTATAATTAAGGAACACTTGGGTTGTAAAGAAATATAGCAGTAGGTGTGGACACGTATGGTAGCAGGAATGTGGAGTTGGGTGTAAATTGTATAAAAAGGGTTCCATGTAAATACAGAGGACTCATTCTGTGATTTTTCTTGAATGAAGGGATTGGAGGTTATGGCTTCCTCGAATAAGCCAGTCAAGTTTTGTTCTTGATTTCTTTCTTTTTCTTTCTTGTTCTAATCATTTTCTGCCAAGAGTCCTGCCAAGTTGGTATTAGAGAAGTTGCAATCTGGAGGGCAGCTGTGAAGAATCTAAGATGGCGGGGGGGTACTCGAATCATTCAACTGTAGGAGTCACTTGCTAGTACCAATAGGCAGTTGGAGCAGCAGAAGCAAGTACAAGATGAACACTCAAGTACCTTGAAGGATATAATGGTTCAGTTGAGGCAGCTTAATGAGAATTTCCAGTCTCATACCAATGACCATATAATGGGCCAAATTGAAGAGTAGAGGATGATGAAGCAGAAACTTCAGCAGCGGGTCAGAGTGCAGCAGGATTTGCCATAAATGTTAGGCTTGAGTTTCCAAGTTTCGATGGAACAGATCCAAATGGTTGGATTTACACAGCCAACCAATATTTCTCATAACACCATAGGGCTTAACCGCGGAAGCTTTGCTTGGCTACTTGTCACATATTAGTAGATGCCTTGGTATGGTTCCAAGATGTTGAAGATTCTGGCTATTTTCAGAATTCGGATGCATTTACCAAAGCCTTGCGAGTGAGTTTTGGGAGTGCTCCATATGATGATCCAATGGAGGCTCTGATGTGGTTGAAGCAGACCACGACCATGGCAGTTTACAAGGCATAGTTTGAGGTAATTTCTAATTGACTCAAGGGTTTACCTGAAAGTTATAAATTGAGTTTTTTTTTAGCAAGCTAAGGGCCGATATTACCAACAATTTATTATCAGCCTTTGGATTGGCAAGATTACAAGAAGAGTTGTTGAATACAAATAACACATTTCCTGTAGTTAACCATAAAGGTGGGAATCATTCTGGTACTTGTGGAAAATAGATAATTGATTCCCTCAATCTTTGGTATATTAGGAAACCTATATATTTGTATCTTTGACTTTCCTAGGATTAGGGAATAACCATTAAGGAATCCCATTGATATAGAAATCTGTTTTAGGAAGGAAAGTTTCCTATTTTATTTCCTTGTAATTAGCTCTGTAAATCAGCCACGTAATCGTACATATAGTTTGTGTAAAGGCTGCAATTGAAATAATACGATTGATTCATTTTTCCCACATGGTATCAGAGCTTTAGGCTCTTTTCTGGGATTCTTGGCCTTCATTGCCGTGAATCAATGTCTGAAATCAAAGTATCCAATACTATGGCACAATCTGAGGACACACTTTCACATCAGTCATCCGGTGACCTGCAAAACATTCAGGTAGCATATAGGCTGAACGGAAAGAACTACTTGAAGTGGTCTCAATTTATTCGAACCTATTTGAAGGGAAAGGGAACGCTTAGCCATCTCCTAGGGACTAGATCAAAGGAAGGAGATCCAAGGTATGATGCGTGGGATGAAGCAGATTCCATGATTATGTCATGGTTATGGAATTCGATGAACCCGGAGATTAGCGACACTTGTATGTTTTTATCCACAGCTAAAGAAATCTGGGATGCGGTTCGACAGACGTACTCGAAGGCCCGTGATGCAGCTCAAGTATACGAGATCAAGGTCAAGACCAGTGCAATTAGACAAGGAAGTAAAACTGTAACCGAATATGCCAACTTGCTGGAAAATCTGTGGCAGGAACTTGATCATTACTGGTGCATAGAGACTAAATGTGCATCAGATACTGCCATCTTAAAAAGTTTTATTGAAAAGGATCTAGTCTACGACTTCCTCGCAGGACTCAACGTAGAATTCGATCAGGTCAGTGTCCAAATTCTTGGCGAAGAAGAGGTACCATCTCTCAATGAGACTATCTCTCTGATTCGTGCTGAGGAAAGTCACAGGGGAGTTATGCTGGAACCCCAAGTTCTGGAAGGTTCAACCATGGTGACTAAAACAAAATAGCAACCAATACAAGAGAACATGAAGAGAGATCCAATAAGAAGCTTGGGACGAGATAACAAAGATGCCCACTGGTGCACTTATTGCAAGAAACCACGGCATATTAAACAAAATTGTTGGAAATTGAATGGTAAACCACCAAGCAAAGAATGGGGTTATCAAGGAGGATCGCAGAGGAATCCAAACCAGGCCTACTTCACCACGACTCAACCCACAAATCAGCAACATCAAGAAAATTCCCAAAATCTCGTTGAGCTCAATAAGGAAGAGATTGAGAAATTCAGTGGACTTTTGGGATCATTTGAGAAGCCTACTGGTGCATGTTCTCTTGCACTCTCAGGCGAGTTCTCTATTTCTCAAAGATTAAATGTCTCAGATGAACCTATTAGGAATCTATGGGTTATTGACTCAGGAGCTACGGATCATATGACTCACTCTTCACTACATTTTAACACTTATACCCCATGCCCAAGCAATCGAAAAATAGTCGTTGCCGATGGTTCTCTCACTACAGTAGCTGATCTAGGGGATATCCATGTCAATCCATCTCTTATCCTAAAAAATGTTCTTCATGTCCCCAAATTATCCACAAACCTAGTATCCATCCAAAAACTAACTCAAGATATTAACTGTAATGTGGTTTTCTATCCCTCTTATTGTGTATTTCAGGACTGGGATTCGGGGAAGAGGATTGGCCTTGCTAGGGAGAAGGACGGGCTCTACTATCTTGAGGAATCAGGCATATCAAATATTGTTAGGAATAAATTATCTCTGTCACTATTATCATCATTCAATAGAGACACCATTTGGCTTCATCATTTTAGACTAGGGCACCCATCATTTGGAGTTTTAAAAACTATGTTTCCTTCATTGTTTAAAGGGCTGAATTTTGAACCTTTTTTCTGTGATGTATGTGAGTTTGCAAAACATAAACGTGTACCCTTTCCGATAAGTAATGTGAAAAGTTCAGTTCCATTTGCTTTGATTCATAGTGACATATGGGGACCCTCCACAGTTCCAAATGTTTCAGGTTCATGATGGTTTGTCTCTTTTATCGATGATTGCACTAGAGTCTCTTGGATCTTTCTCCTCAAAACCAAATCTGATGTAAGCAGTGTGCTCCCAAATTTTCATAACATGGTTCAAAACCAGTTTGGTGTTAAAATAAAAAAATTTCGATCGGATAATGCACGGGATTATTTCAATCGTATCTTATCTCCTTACTTCCAAAAAGAAGGTATTATCCATGAATCCTCTTGCATTAATACCCCACAACAAAATGGCATTATTGAGAGGAAGAATGGTCATTTGCTAGCTACAACCCGAGCCTTCCTTTTCCATCAAAATGTTCCAAAAACTTATTGGGGGAAGGGCTGTACTCACAGCTACATATATCATCAATCGACTGCCATCAAGGGTGCTAGGGTTTAAAACACCAATGGAGACACTTTCTCAGTTTTATCCTGATCTAAGAATAACAAATCATCTCATTCCATGAATTTTTGGTTGCACGGCCTTTGTTCATATTCATAGCCATCTAAGAGGAAAACTGGATCCAAGAGCAGTTAAGTGTATTTTTGTGGGGTATTCATCAACCCAAAAGGGGTACAAGTGTTATCATCCACCCACCAGGAAGTTCTTTGTTTCTATTGATGTCACCTTTGAGGAGCAAAAATCATACTTTACTCAGCCTTATCTTCAGGGGGAGCCCTTGTCATTCATTGAAAATAAGGACAAAGATTTATTTTTACTTGAGTTACCAACGAATCCTTCTATTCCTCAAACCTCAAACTCAGCCCCTGAATCTGTCCAATCCACTTCCATACCTGCTGAACCATCTCAAAATGTGACAAAGAATGATGAATTTCGTGACTCTAGAAGATTTGTGCAGGTTTACTCAAGATGAAGAGATCCGGACCCTAATCCTGAGCAAATTCCAGCTTCAACTCCAGATCTTGAGAATGAGGTAAGTCCCGATATTTCTCCTCCATCAGCTCATGATCACGATCTTCCTATTGCTATTAGGAAAGGCACAAGAGAATGCACTAAACACCCATTGTACCCTTTATCAAAGTTTGTGTCATTTAGAAAATTCTCACAATCACATAGGAGTTTTCTAGTCAGCATAAATACCATTCCTATTCCTAATACTTTATCTAAGGCATTATCTAATGAGAATTGGAGAAATGTTATGAATGAAGAGATGTAGGCACTAAAAAAAAATCAGACATGGGAAATTGCGGATTTACCACCTGGGAAGAAAGTTGTGGGATGCAAGTGAGTGTTTACAGTGAAGTACAAGTCATCTTAGCCACTGGAGCAAATGTTTCTTGATAGTCAACCCCATAGGTCTGCATGTATCCTTTTGCCACTAGTCTGGCCTATCACATAGGAGTTTTCTAGTCAGCATAAATACCATTCCTATTCCTAATACTTTATTTGAGGCATTATCTAATGAGAATTGGAGAAATGCTATGAATGAAGAGATGCAGGCACTAAGAAAAAATCAGACTTGTACTTCACTGTAAACACCCACTTGCATCCCACAACTTTCTTCCCAGGTGGTAAATTAGCAATATCAGCAATTTCCCATGTCTGATTTTTTTCTTAGTGCCTGCATCTCTTCATTCATAGCATTTCTCCAATTCTCATTAGATAATGCCTCAAATAAAGTATTAGGAATAGGAATGGTATTTATGCTGACTAGAAAACTCCTATGTGATAGGCCAGACTAGTGGCAAAACGATACACGCAGACCTGTGGGGTTGACTATCAAGAAACATTTGCTCCAGTGACTAAGATGAGATAGAAAAGATAGTCAGGAGCTTTTGAAGTCTGGGGTAATTCAGGCCAGTCAAAGTCCATTTTCTTGTCCTGTTCTACTAGTTAGGAAGACAAATGGGAGTTGGAGGATGCGTATTGATTATAGAGCCCTTAATCAAAGAAAATTAAGGACAAATTTCCAATACCAGTTGTTGATGAGTTATATGGTGCTGTGACTTTCTCCAAGCTCGACCTACCATCTAATTATCACCAGATAAGGTTCAGACCGGAGGATATACACAAGACTGCTTTTAGGACCCACGAAAGTCACTATGAGTTTTTAGTAATGCCCTATGGGCTCACTTAATGCTCCTTTCAACTTTTAGGGCTTGATGAATGATGTATTTAGACCCTACTTAAGGAGATTTGTTATCGTCTTCTCTGATGGCTTTCTGGTTTATAGCAAACCAGTTGAAGATCATTGATGCATTTGAGAATAGTACTGGCCATCTTGCAGCAGCACCAGCATTATGCAAAGATATCAAAATGTAAGTTTGGGCGTAAGGAGGTTGAATATCTTTTGGGTTATGTCATTTCGGAGAATGGTGTTAAGTTTAATCCAGGCTAGATTCAATCCATGTTAAGCTGGCCAATTCCCACTACCCTCAAGTCTTTGAGAGGTTTTCTTAGTTTAACTAGATGCTACAGGAAATTTATTAAAGGATATGGTCTCGTTGCAGCACCACTCACTGCCTTGTTAGAAAGGAATTTTTTAAGTGGAATCAAATTGCAACTGATGTAATAAAAAAGCTCAAGTCAGTGATTACTTCACTGCCAGTGTCGGCTCTCCCTAATTTTGAGAAGAATTTCATTGTGGAGTGTGATGCCTCTGAGGAAGGGGTAGGGGTTGTTTTGATGCAAGAAAATAGACCTATTGCCTATCTCAGCCAGGCATTGAAAGGAAGAGCTTTGAGTCTTTCTACTTAACGAAAAATAGTTGTTGGCTTTAGTACAGGTAGTGAGGAAGTGGTTGCCTTACCTGTTAGGGAGACCTTTTAAGGTGAAGATGGATCACAGGAGCCTTAAGTTTTTACTAAAGCAGAGGTATGTAATGCCCGTCCTTGTGGTAGGACTTTATAAAATAGTTTTGGAAAGTGAGACGGGAATTACTAAACTTTTTAAAAATTTTTCCTTTCCTTCCCAGGATATAAAAGATTTCATACTTAGAAATTGAAATCTACTTTATAAATCTAAAAGAGAGTTATGCAGCAGAATTCATTCAATTAAAATATAAAGTCCTCTTTACAAAACATGATTTCATAAATTACATAAAAGATGCCTAGGCTTCTGTCACCTCTTCCTTGGGCCGTGTTTGTCCTAACGGTTCTCCTCTTTTTATTCCTGGGTGGGGCGCACGTAAAAAAAAAAATGAGTCGAATACTTAGTAAGCATTACTTGATACTGTAAAAATATACCAACATAGGTTTTCACTCATGCAATAATTATTCATCTACATACTTTACATAAAACATTTTCTTTCTTTGAAAACATTACAAGCTGGGTTTTTCTTTAAAAAGATTTTTATTCTCCATAAAAATATTTTCCACCTTGTACATTCCTTCATAAAGAACTAAAACATTTCATAGATCCAATTTCTCTTATCATTTTCCTCTGGCCGGTACATATTGTTATGCCCCGTGTGTTGGGGTTAGCGGTTTTTTGGTCCCGATTCCGCCCGTGGCTATGGGTTAGGAATCCCTTAGTTAGGGGGTAGCATTGGTTGCACTACCAGTACTACCTACTTGACATTGCAATTTTTCCTCATTTTGTACCAACTTTCATTCACTCATGGCCATTATGTAGCTTTATACGTTAAAACATTCATTCCTTTCCTCCCTTTAATTCATTCCTTTTAGTCATTTCCTTTTCATTATTTTCATTCATCAGTTCATTTCATTTCATAAAAATAAAGCATGAAACCTCATCATTTCGTTTCATGGAATATTAATACAATAAGTACTACATATAACATCCATACACATGCATACAACTATTCTTGGGGTGCATAAAACGGGGCTGCCAAAGAAGACCATTACATACATATACTTTATACATCAATACCTTAGCATACTTTCGTAAAATATCGTTTCATTTTTAAGAAAATATTTCCTTTTCTTTTATTGCATAAAAAGAACATTTTTCTTATAAAAGCATTTTATTTCATTTTCATTTTCATAACATTTAGAAAACTCTAGAAGAGTACGAACATAATACTCACCTAGATTCCATGCCATTTTCATTTCATGCAGTCCATTTACGTGCGTATTAGATGGCAACCTACATGCATACACAACCTCATGTCATTTCTTTTTCATTTACATATGAAACTTAACTTAGAACTGCATAAAACTATCATTTACTTAAAACTTCCTAAACTTAGATATATCACTATCCAATTAACCTCCTTGAACTATTTACTTGCATACTTCCTCGTAATATTCCTAATTTTGCAAACTTACACCTCTAAGTATTCATAACATCCCCTTGATTACACTTGTACAAGTCATCATTCAATCCTTGAAGCATAACTATTTTCATGAATCCTAGGCCTAAAATATGAAACTAAAAAGCCCAACTTCATTTGAGCTCCAATGCTTCACTTTATCCTCCAAACCATCACTCAACAAGCCTACAACTTAATCCCACTATACCATGAAATCCAAACTACAATTACAATACCCTCCCATCATACACAATCCAATGCAACACCAACTCAAGTTCCCCCATTCACTTCCTCACATACAAACCAAGTATACATATACAATCCACCGAATATACACGTACCATACTCCTTTATCACCTAATATCAATATACAGTCCATTTAAGTACCCTCTTGTTCTTACAAACTCCATCCATACATAATACATTCAAAGTACACAAAATCTGTCCAATACATGCAACCAATCAATTTACACATGTACCTTACCCTTTTTATCACCTAAGATCAACATAAAATTCATTTACAGCACTCATTTATTTTTTACAAGTTTCATCCATACTCAATACATTTAATGTATACAAATTTGTCCATTAACAACCAATATCATCATCATGTTTTTCAACTCCACTACAACTCCATCATTTAACCCCAACACTTCAAGACAATCAATCTCCATCCAAACATCATATATTCACATCAAACATCTCAATACAATTCAATTAGTTAGCATGATCCAACTCAAGCTTAACCATGTAATTATAAACCACTTCCATGCTCAAACATCCGATACAAGTGAACCAAAGATTTAATATTAAATCTGTCCAATTCTTCCAAGAGTATCCTTATACAATTTTTACGCTATTTAATAGCATTCATACATCTCCAAAAAGCTACCATCTTACAACTATACATCATATATACTTCACACAAGCATAAAATGCAAGAAAGATCACTTTAAACACAATCTGTCCACATTCTTGGACCTTATAGTCCTTATATAAATTCTAATCCATAAACCATAGTATTTAAGAAAAAACCTAACCAACTCTTCAACTAAATTATCAATTAAATCCATTATCCATTTAAACACAATAAACGATAAACAACACAATCGCATGGCTCCACAATATCCCAACTTTCAAAAATCCTATTCTCAATTAATAAGCCTCTTATTAATGCGTACAGACACAAATACTCAATCCATATATCACTTAACTCAAACATCTGACAAACTAACACAATCACATAACAACTACACATTGATCCATCACTTCACACAGCATATAGCCACAGCACAAACCACCCTCACTTCTTCTCAATCTATCACAACCAACACATTCAATACATACATAAAATCTGTCCATATATTCAAACACAACACCATTCAATCACATAAACACATTAATCTAGGAGAGATAAGGAAATAGGAATATACCAAAAATTTAGAGGCTGCACTTCTCGGTTGCTATGACAGTGAGGCTGGGTGTTTTCCGACGTGAGGTGGTGGTTGTTTGCAAGCCAGTCCCATGGATGTTTGATGTTTGATGTTTGGGCGGTGCTTGGTGATTGCTGGCGTGGGTGGCGGCCAAGAGATGAGAGAAACCGAGAGAGAGAAGGGAGATCGGGAGGTGACCAAGGAGACAGGCATTGGGGCTGGGCCCTAGTGTGGGGCTTGTTTTCTTGGATGGCGAGGGGTGGTGGTTGTTCGTGGACGGTGGCTGGCGTGACAAATGGCAGTAGCGGAGGGAGAAATAGAGAAACATAGAGGAAGAGAGAGAAGTGTTGGGGCTGAGTTGGGGTGTACAACGGTGGCTTGTGGCTGAGGTGGTGCTTCTTGGGTCGGCTTCTCTAGCCGTGCACAGTGAAGAAATAGAGAGAGATTTGTGTGTGAGCTGCCATGATTGAGGAGATCGGGAGGGAGGGCGAAATTGAGAGGGTGGAGGTGAGAGAGCTTTTGCACGGTGGAGAGGAAATAGACGTTGGTGGCTGGGGGTTGAGGCGGCACACGCTGTCGTTGGGAGAGAAAGAGAGAAATAGTGGGAGTGAGCTATGGAGGAGAAGAGAGAGATTGGAAGGAAGGGAGAGAGAGGCGTGGCAACGGAGGCCTGAGGTTGTTTGTCGATGGCGGAGCGATGAAGAGAGGTCTGTCACTAAAGAAGGGAGGAAGAGAGAGTGCAGGGGCATGGGCTGTAGCAGACAGCTCAGGGAAGGGGAAGGGAGAAGGAAAAGGAAGAGGAAAGAGAGAGGGGAGGGGAATTAGGGTTTTGGGCAACTAATCTTAGCCCTACAGCTTGGGGTCCTAACTTTAATCCAATGGTGTAGATAAACTCAAGGGAAATAAAAGAGGACTAATAGAAAATAAAGAGTAGAAAATAAATGGAAGGGAAATACACTAAGGCCTCGTTTGTTTTCACAATCATTCTCATCTCATCTAATTTCATCTAATCATTACAACTTTCTCAAATTCCCACACAAAATAAAATAAAAAATTCAATTTTTTCAAACCCCAAAACAAAAATAATGTTAAAAAAATATATTCTAACAATATTTTATTCAACTTTCAACTTTTATCTTAACTCATCTCATCTGTGAAAACAAATAAGGCCTAAGTGTTAAAATCAAACCTTTTATTCTTGATCCAAAAAAAATAATATTCTTCATCATAAAATGAAATGATGAGTTTTAATAAATTTTTTTAAGAGAAATAAAATCATCTAAATAAGTATAGTTTTTAACATAAATGAAATAATTAATCTTAGTAAATATTTTTAAGAGAAATAAATCCATCCAAATAAAGAGTTTTTAAAATAAACTCAAATGATGGATTTTAATAAATGTTTCTAAGGAAATAAAATCATTTAAATAAAATGGATTTTTAAATCTATATCATTTTCGGGGTTCCAAACATTAAAGAGGCTAGCTTTAAAAAAATTAGGTTTGGTCCAATAACATTAAAAATACCCCATTTAAAAATAATTTTGGGCTTTTAAAATATTTGGAAGGTTTTATAACACTTAGCTCAAATTAAAAATCATCCGCTAGATTTAAAATAAAGATTCAAGATTAAATACTTTTAGGTGAGGCTCTCCAACCCGAGAGGAAAAGGATTGGTTGGTCACTAGATACACCTTCTCGGTAAAAATGGATTACAAAGTTACTTGAGTATGACTTCACTATAGAATATAAGAAGGGCAATGAGAACCATGTAGCTGATACACTTTCTCGAAGATAGGAAACTGAGCCTTAGTGCAGTAGACTTGAGTATAAGGAAGAAGGGTTGTTCTCATCTCTCATTTCTTATACTTCTCCAAAGTGGCTTGCTGAAATCAAAGCCTCCTACCAGCATGATGAAAGGGTTAAGCAGTGATTGAGCAGCTAACCTTAGGCCAAACACCTCAACAAGGTTATATAGCCTTAAGGATGGTCTACTATTGAGGAAAGGAAGGATTGTGGGGGATAACTATGCTCTCAAGGAGAAGATATTGGAATATGTTCATGGTAGTCCCGTGGGGGGTCACCCTGGCTACTTGAATACTTGCCAAGGAGAAATTTTTGTTGGCAAGGTATGAAAAGGGATATCAATTAGTACATCAAGGAGTATGATGTTTGTCAGAAGAATAAGGTAGAAAACATCCACCTTGCTGGGCTTTTATAGCCACTCCTTATTCCTCAGAAGATTTGGACAAACATCTTTATGGACTTCATAGAGGGTTTACGCTTGTCTCATGGGTACAATTTAGTCTATGTGATTGTTGGTAAGCTCTCAAAATATGCTCATTTCATGGCAGTAGCACATCCATATTCTGCATTAAACATAGCACAGTTATTCTTTTCTACTGTGTTTAAGCTACATGGATTACCAACAAGTATTGTGAGCAGTGACCATGACCCAGTTTTCACAAGTACTTTCTGTACTGAATTACATTGGTTGCAGGGCACTCAATTATCTCTTAGTTCCTCTTACCACCCTCAATTTGATGGGCAAACTAAAGTGGTTAATAAATGTGTGGAACATTACCTTCATTGTTTTGCAAGTGAGAAGGTGAAGTAGTGGTCTACATGGTTGCCTCTAGCAAAATGGTGGTATAACGCTAACCACCATTTTGCCTCTAAGATGACACCATTCCAAGCGGTCTACGGCACCTCTGAGACTAGTAGAGTACATTCTTGACACCACTCTGAATGTAGCAATGGAGGATTATCTGTAGTCAAGGGAGGCATTAATAACAACTTTACACCACAATTTGTTAGCTACACAGGAGAGGATGACGTTTCATGTAGATAAAAGGACAACGGAAAGGTCTTATGAACCAGGAGACTATCTCTTTGTCATCTATTTTATGTCCCTGGTTTTCCATATAGTTTGTTGTCTATTAGTAAGATTACTCAAAGTCTTCAATGTTATGTATCTTTCAAGATCTCAAGACGAAGATGAAAATTGGTATAGGGCATGAAGTTGGTAGCCTCTATTATCTTGATTTCAAGCCTTAACTACCTCAAGCACTCACATCCTCATCATCTTTCCCCCTTTTGAGTGGCATTGTCATTATGGTCATCCTTCCATCTCTATTTTGAAACGACAGATTATTAATCTTGGTAATATTTTTCTTTTCCCTTGTGAAGCATGTCAACTCAGTAAACACCATCATGTCTTTCATTCCTTATGTTGATCCTCATGCTAGTCCATTTGAGTATATTCATTATGATGTTTGGAGGCCAATCAATATTGAGTCAAATAATTTTCATTATTTTGTGACGTTTGTAGATGACCATTCTTGTATGACATGGTTTTTGGTTTTCATTAAAGGACGATCTAAGCTTTTTTCTATTTTCCAAATTTTCGTAAAAAAGAATTAAAACCCAATATGGACAAAAAACTCAAATCTTGCATTAAAAAAATGCTAAATGAATCATCTTCCTTTGCTACTTAAGTAGGAAAGGAATTGTTCACCAAACTTCATATTCTTACATCCCCACAACAAAATGGTGTTGCTGAACGCAAAAATTGTTACTTACTAGATGTAGCTCATGCCCGTTTACCTTCACATGCATGTTCCTAAATGTTTATGGAGTAATGCGGTCTTTACTGCTTGTCACCTTGTTAACAACATACCTTGCTCAATTTTAGATGAAGTTTCTGCTCACTCTATTATGTTTCTTAACAAACCTCAATTTTCTATTTCCTCAAAGATCTTTGGGTGTGTTTGTTATGTTCACAACTTTGGCCCGAGATTTGATAAACTTGATCCATGAGCTACCAAATGTTTTTTCTTGGTTACTCCCAAACTCAAAAGGGATATTGTTGTCACGTTCCTACTCTTCGACATTTCTTCACAAGCGCTAATGTTTCTTTGAGTCTATACATTATTTTTCACCTCTTCTAGTGGTGATTGTGATCTTGTTTCTTCCTTCTCATCTCTTTCTCTACCACCCTTACCACTCTATCACCACCTGATCATACTCCATCGAACCTGTCATCAACACCTTCTGCAATTCCCTTGTAGGTTTATTTAAGTTGCTCAAGGCCACCAGTTTTACCTTCACCAACTTCATCTTCAGATCTAGACTTACTTGTTCTTAAGACTCTTTGCCTATTGCTCTAAAAAAAGGTACTCGTTCTTGTCACTCATCACCCTATTAGACAGTTGGTTTCTTGTCTTGCTTTATCTCTTGCATTCCCTTTGTGAGGATCCCGTTGAAGCAAGGGAAGATATCCCCTCCCGAGAAGAAAAGTGGGCGATGAGGAGATAGTTGGGCAAGCAAAGTGCAGCTAGTACTGTAGATAAAGGACTTTTCACCTTGCACCAGGCGGACAAGTGATGTGCTGACCATATCGGGGTGAACAACAGGCAAGGACAAGCTCGACGCAGGCGTGGGAGATCTCCGAGATAATACGGAGGTGCTCAGAGGGTGGCGGGTGTCATACGCAGAGACCCATACTCCATAAGAGATGTCACATCTGGAGTGAGCTTGTGGATCAAAGATTACGGACCTGCAGGCCATATCGTCTGACCTCAGAGGTATGGTCCACCGCCACGTAGGAGGCCCTTATTTGAGAAAGGACGTGATTCCTCGCCATGCATAAATGTGTTCACAGATTTATTTACAAGAAACAGTGCATGCATATTCATTTTCATTGTCTCTCATTAGTAGCACTGTCATGGGTTTTAAGCTACTGAGATTTCTTAGAAGTCTCACTGTGGTTGTCCCACCTGTAGTTTCGTTTACCGAAGTCATATATCTTGATGCAGATTTAGCCTAGGCAGGGTTTCTCGAGGAAGAAAGACCAGCCCTGCTCGAGGTGTAGACAAGGTGGCTTGTCTCCAATTAGTGGATATTTGTAATTTTAAAGATGTTTATTTTAGTTAGGCAACGAATCATATATGGTTCGTTGTATTTTGATGTAAGTGATGAACTGATGACAGTGTATAATATTATTTGGGAAGAGGTATCGATAACATATGGATATTACTATTGAAGGTCAAATTTTCTTACTAGTACAAACTTCTAGTACATTTAATATTAGTCTCTGAGTAATCCCTTTATTTATTCCGCTGCAATTTCTTCATTTGGTGTGTGCTCAATTCTGGAGAATGCCCGTTTAGCCCCGAGTAAGATTTGCAATGTTGCCAACTGATTGACACCCCTAGCACTGTAGATCCTCGCTGGACTCTTTACTGAGAAGCGAGGGCACCACACCCTTATTTTACTTTTAAGCTTTCTGAAGCCTTTGTTCCCAAGACAGTTAAGGAGGCAATATCTCATTCGGGTTGGAGGCAAGCTATGGAAGCTGAAATGACTGCACTTCACCATAATGGGACGTGGGATCTTGTTCCATTGCCTCCTAGTTAACAGATTGTTGGATGTAAATGATTGTACACAATGAAGTTCAATCCTAATGGTTCAGTGGAACGTTTAAATGCACATTTTGTTGGTAAAGGATATACACAAACCTATGGTGTTGATTATGAGCAGACCTCCCTGTTACCAAAATCTCTACCGTTCGGGCACTATATCTCTTGCAGCTAATCTTGATTGGCCACTTTTAGTTAGATGTTAAGTGCTTGCTTTGGGTTTGAATTTGGAAGCTTAAAAAGTGCTTTTAACAGTCTAAAATCTCTTTTGGCATGTTTGGTAAATTTATAAAAAGTGCTTTAAGCACCTAAACAAGATAAAAATCCTCTTTTTTAAAAAGCACCAAATTGGAGCTTCTCTTGAAAAACTCCTGTAGATAACATAATCATTACTCAAATAAACCAATGGTCATGTTTGGTTTACCAGATTTTTCCAAATTCTTTCAAAACCTTTTTCCCAATTAAGCCAAACATCTTTAAATCTCAAAAAAAAAAAAAAAAAAAAAAAAAAAAAAAAAAAATTATATTTCAACTTTACAACTTTTCATCTAATCATTACCTAATTATTACTCAAAAAAAAAATTCAATACAAATTTTACAAACTCAAACAAAAATAATCTTAAAAAATTATATTCAAACAATCTTTCATCCACTTTCACAAACTCCAATACAATACTTAATTAAAAAAAAAAAAAATCCTATTCAAAATTTTCTCTCCTTTCCCAAACCCAACCTCAAAAAAATATTCTCAAAATTCTCAAATATTTTCAACATTTTTGGTAACCAAACATGGCCATAACTAACTTTAAAAGCACTTTAGGTGTATGTTTACCAAACACAACTTTTCAATATTAGAACTTTTTAACAAAGCTCTACAATTAAAAGCCCGTCAATGAAAAGCTCTACTACTTACCACAATCCCAAATAGGCACTAAAAAGGCCTTTCTACATGATGATTTACTCAAGGAAGTTTACATGGAGCAACCACTGGGTTTTTTGCTTTGGGGAAGTATCAGAGTACTGTGTGCAAGTTAAAGAAGGCATTTCATGGTTTTAAGCAATCTTGAAGAGCATGGTTTGGGAAATTTTCTGATGTTGTATTAGAGTTGGGTCTTCTTAGATGTGAAACCGACCATTCAGTATTTCATCTACACACTAATGCATATGGAGATATTGCCATTTCATTCGAGATAAGATACTTAGTTGTGATATTTCTACATCTTTTGTGAAGTCTGTAGAACAACTTGTAGATGTATATACAAAGTGCATGTTTGGGATTGTGATGGGTAATATAACTTTTAGTTTTGGGGCTTTTAGTTGTAGAGTTTAATTAATAAGCTCTACCATTATAAAATTATTTACTGTTTGGTAACTATATGTCTAAAGCAATTTCAAATATGTTATATTTGTTTGGAAACAATATAAAAAAGTGCTTTTTGAGGTAGAAATGACAAAAAAAGGTCATTTGAGGTAGTGTCATGCCAAGGATAACGTTAAAGGGCAAAGCTGTAGTTATCTTAAAATTGTATGGATATTTTTGCCTATTGATAGTCTTCTTTAAAATTGTAACTGCGTTCCACACTATCCGGGAAAACATGTTTGAGAAAAAGCATAAAAATAATTATGTTTTTTTTTAAACGTACCTTTTAGTCTTTTTTTTAGATTAAAAAGTACTTCAGTATGTAATAACCAAACAACCTAAATTTATCATTAAAAATCTTTTGAGGCTAGTTAAGCACTTTTTAAGACCCCTAAGACAACCCCAAACAGGCCCAAGTCTTTATGCCATAGTTGGTTGAAACTTATTTGTTCCAAGCTGGGTTTATATCACATATATGCTCCGGCTTGAGGGGGAGTGTCGGAGGGCATAATACCCATTGAGGGTATAAATGTAAAATGCAATCCTTACTCTGTGTGTGTGTGTGTTTTGCAATAGTGAGAGGGTATGACATGTCGTTTGGTCTACCCTTCATTTTCTCTCAACTCTAATCTTGACAATAACCAGTCTGAATTTATGTGATTAAGGCCTAGTTGAATAGGCTTAGATTGCAAGTTGTATAGGGAAACAATTCCAAGTAGTTAGATAGTCTACAACCTTGGTAACAAATATGCTGTTCCAATTGGAAAGTCAGGTGTTGGTAAGTTTCCATGCTTGATAGAGAGAATGTATATGATGTGGCCAATGTTTCTAATGTTATCTGGATTGTGCATGCTAAATTCGTCAGAAGCATCCTTAATGCCAGGGCTAAAAAGGTGAATTATCATTAAATGGTCATGTCTCTTTCATTGTAATCTGATATTGATCTTTCAACAGCCTATTCAAAACCCAGAGGAAATGACGGGGATTATAATTGAAGCTCTGGAAATTACACAACAAAGAGGCATCATTAGCAAAGGATGGGGTGGTCTTGGGAATTGTAAGTCTTTGTTCCTATACTTTTTCATTGCATAGAGTTTATACAATCAAAGTTACTGCTATTATATAGTTTGGAGACTTACAAATTAGGGGAGCATCATTATATATGTAATTTACTTTCTTTTTCAGCGGCAGAACCGAAGAAGTTTGTGTACTTATTAGACAATTGCCCACATGATTGGCTCTTCCAAAGATGCATTGCTGTGGTAAACTCTCCATATTTTCTTTGTTTTGACTTGTTTTGATTTTGTTATACAATAGGAGTTGAGGGATTTGAAAACTCTTGGAATGCTAACCTACTGTTAGGTTGTAAGTTCTTGAAAGAAATCTAGTGAGGTAGCCCCGCCTGCTAACCTACTTTCTGTCATTCTCAGAATGGTTATCCTATATATGTGGAATGGAATGAGCACATAAAATAAAAGAAAAAATAGCTGCTCTTTACTCATACTTTCTTCTCTATAACATGGTATCAGAGCTTGGGATTTGATCGTCTCATTGCCTTTGCTACCTCAAATTCTTCAATCTTCATTTTTATTTTCTCCCTACCTTTTATTCTCATCAGTATGGTCACTGGTTCAGCTCGTGTTGGTTGTTATATATCAGGATTAGTGTGTTTGGGCTTAATGCTCGTGGCAGGAGGTGCATAGAGGTAATTGGGTGTGCTTGTCTTCACACCATTAATGTTGTGAGTGTTCTAGAGGTGGAGACCAGATCTAATGCATGACTGCTGTGTTTTCTCTGATTCCCCGACGTGAATACATCTAGGGAGGTTATTGTGGCCGATTGGCATTGTCTGTGGTGATTTTAAATGGCTCACAGCAGTTCATGGTGCTTGTTGGTGATCATTACATATCCGTTTGTTCACAGCAGTAGAATGGCCGAATATTGTTAATTTCTTATTTGTCGGTGGCTTTCATGAGTGTTGTCATGGTGGTCATCACAGTTTTTGAGCATTGCTGATCAAGTTTCTTGCCGGAAGAGACGGTGAAGAATCATACTCCCTGTGGTTTTTGGTTTTTCATTATTACGGATAAAGGATAGTCTTTAGTTTGTTGGGTAACTTCCTTAAATCCAGTAGTGGTATTGGGCTTTAGCACCTTAGGACTTCTAAGTTCAGTTTGATTTTGGTCTCCACTGGGTTTCAGTGTGGGATTTGTTTTAGCCACTCAAGTTGGAGTTTGGCCGACAGTTGTGTTGGACATTGGCCATTATACATTCAGTTTGGATCATCCGACCCAATGTCATCCACCCAAGATCCAACTTTATTCAAATCTATATTTGTCCTAGTTTATTCAGATCTATATCTCACCCAGCTTCAACTTGGGTCAGACCGGGCCAACCATACGTGCTAGACTTGAGGCTACATTCGCTTTGGATCTTGCTTTTTGATGCTTCTAGACTTGAGCTTATCTCCTCCATGCCTACTTCTCTCGCATCACATCTATTGAGTTACCCATCACAAAAAAATAAAAAATAAAAAAAAAATTCACATTTATCAACTTGAATGGAAATAACCATATTTATTGGGCACAATTAGTAGACATGTTCTTTTGAGGAAAAAAAATATTTGATCAGCCCTTTTCTGACAAGCCAAAATATTTCTCAGCTAGTACGAGTCTTTGGATGACATGACTAGTTCAACTTACTATAAGTAGGAAAACTCCCATGCTTGGGTTGCTCATTTATGCATTCTGTTTATTTATGCACATACAAGTTAATTGCAACGTAATTGATAGGCTGTACATGGTAAAATGACCAAATATGAGGGAAGATAATCCGTTGGTCAAATTAAGCACAAGATGTGTCAATTGTCCTGTCATGCCCATAATCTGTCTGTCAACTCTCCCTCAACCCGAGTCATAGATATCTCACATGCCAGGTTGTCTAAAGATTGTGTGGAACTTACTCTTTTTTACTCCCTTTTTTCAATATGTTTCAAAGCTGCACTCCAGTCTTCACGTACGGGTACACTATGCCTTCACACATTTTTCCTCAATGAAGTGCATGTCTATCTCAATATGTTCAATCATCCTGGACTGGATTTTGAGCAGTACCACTAGCAACCTTAATGCCACAAAACAGCCTTATGGGATTTTTAGAGGAATAATTATATTAGATATACCATGAGAGTATAAATGTAAATTAGAGCTAAGTATATATAATGCAATGGTAAGAGGATGGGATAATATTTTGAAGTATCCACCATTCTCCCCTTCTTCCATTCTCTTTCCTCTCTAAACCCCAACTTTTATAGGATCTTTGTTGTCATTAGGCCTGTGCAGAAAAGGCGCTGACCCGATCTGTCCGTATGAACCAAACTGACCCGACTGATAAAAAGTGGTTGAACTAACTTGTGGATCAAACCCGCTAACAGTCGGTTTCGATCCAACAATCACAGACCTTATGCCATCCATCCCCAAATCTCAAACCATAGCTGTCATCACTCCCCATTTCTCTCTGTTATCACCTAAGTCGTCGTCGCCGGCGAAGTCCGTGCCTTGCCTGCATTGTGGCTACGTGATAGGGTTGACAATAAGCCAAGCTCGCGAGGTCGGAGGCGTAATTTTGTTGCAACATTGGGCCTTATTTTCTTCAATGCATTGTAGATCGGACATATCTGACGGAGCGAAAGGGAAAAACTCATTCAACAGCACAAAACGCCAACCTTTTAGATATTAAATCCAAACGTAAAAATGGAAAACACTATGACTCTCTAATCAAAAACCGATTAGACACAAAACAACGTCAATTTATGGCAAGAGAACTACTTGGATCTTTGCCTCATCTTTGGCGTATCCTCTTCAACCTCCTCATGCGCTTCTTCTTCCACTATGAAACCAAAGAGCAAACCCCAGTACGAGATTAGGAAAATTAGAAAACGTCCATTTTTAAGTTTTTAGATCGAGCAAATAGTAGGGTCCAACAAATATCGTATGGCAATAAGGCTACAATCAAATCTTACCTTGGCCCTCATGGTGATTCCGTGTCTAAGTTCCTTCTCACCCTCGCTTTCGAAACCCTAGTAGTTCGGAGTAGGCTGCGTAGAGAACGATTTGGAGGCTTTGAGAGAATTTATAGCAATTGAAGAAGAAGCCCATGTGTAGGCTGTGGGTTCGGAGGGGTTTCAAAAGACATTTCTGGAGATTGGTCAATATCAAACGGGTTGACTTGACTATGGTCGGGTCGGATTTTCTATATTAGTGGATGTCATGTCGGGTCGGGCCGGGTCGGGCCGGGCCCAAAACAAGTCCAATTTGGTCGGGTTGCAGGCCTAGTTGTCATATCCTAATTCTGCTTGCTAGTAAGTGTAAAATTTTAATGGAATTCATCTCTGCAATTGGTGCGGATGTTTCCTCATAATCAATCCCATGAGTTTGGGCGCATCCTTCATCCACTTTGCAATTGTATTTTTCCACGGATCCACCGGCATAGACACATTTACATCATAATGCTTTTTTTTCCAACAGGTAATCCAACTAAATCTCCTGTATTATTTTGTAGAGTCTCTCACTCAGTAAAGAGAGTTTTAGATTTGTAAGATCATGATAAAGTCCCCTTATTGAGGGCTTTATCCTCCCTTTTACAGCATAATGATAGCAGAATGTTTCCTGCAATGTGAGGTGTAAAGACAATTGAGTACACGACCTCATTCCTCTATGTTTTTCAATAGGAAGATCAAACTCATTTGGCAGTAGGTATTGGAGGATGTACATCAGGGTTAGTAGTATAATTACCTGAGTGGGATGGTTGGCTAGAAGCTTCTTGAGTGGCCTGACTTCCATGCATATGCAGTAAACCCTCAACTGCTTCACAACTGACATATCAGGCTCATTAGCAATAGGTGATAATACTTTTTGTAGCATAATTAGAGGAAATACTGTGAAAATGGAAGGAAACATTCTGCTCAGTCTGCTGTTAAAGGGAGGAGACCTCAACAATGCTGAAAAAAGGAGTTCCAGGAAACTGCAGAAGCAATCTTGTGGTAGAAAGGGAGCAAAGCATTGCTGTAAATTCGTATATCTTACTTTTCCTAAAATTTTATGAGGATGATCAGGGGAAGATGAGAGAATAAAATGAAAAAGATACTAGTAAAATATATTCCTTTGCGAGTTTGTTTTGTCTCGTGTATCACAGAATAAATCTTCTTTTATATATGTCAGTGGACACAAAGAATAAATGTGCTTGTGTTTCTTTATTATACTGCCTCTATTTTTAGAATTGAAGGTTGGAATGAAGGGTAATTAAACATTCAGAGCTCACTCAATTGTGAAAACAGGAAAATTACGTTTGGTCAAACCAATTAAATCCTATGGCATCTACTGTGTCATCAACTGCACCATACACAAGTATGTTTTCATGTACATTTATCTAACTCTGTGACAATCCTTTTTTTTATTGGTACCGGACGTCCGGAACAAAGTCCTAACTAATCTAAAGAGTTTCTCACAAGTGCACTTCAGTTAATTCAAGGGGAAATCCCCACAGTCCAATGGTCCCTAAATATTGTTTGCACCCAAAGGTTTGAACCTTAAACCTAAAGGGAGCACACCACCAAATCCAAGGCTCTTACCACTTCAGCCAACCTTTAGGGTTTTAGTGATAACATAAACCGCATGCACTTTAATGTAAAGAACATATTTGTTATGTGCCTTTATCATAAAGGATTCAAAACAAGACCATGCTGGTTGCATCCTTGTCTGGCTGGCCTGAAGAACGCTAACAGAAGATCTGGTACCATACTAACCAACAGTCGTAAACACCACCCAAAGACTCATGTTAATCAAATCGGGATTCTCGTACCTTTGAAGGCTATATAATTGCAAAAGAATGTCTTAGTTCCATCACCTTTTATAAATGTATCTGCAGGTACATCATGGCGGTGCCGGAACAACTGCTGCCGGCCTTAAAGCGGCGGTAACTAATTCTCGTTTCCTTTAGGATTCTATTCTCAAAATTCTTTCAGTTGTTTTATCAGTCCTGTTTCTCTGCTATTTAGTGCCCAACGACAATTATCCCATTCTTTGGAGATCAACCATTCTGGGGAGAGCGAGTGTGTGCCAGGGGAGTAGGTCCTGCACCTATCCCAGTTGACGAACTCACACGTGACAAGTTGGTTGATGCCATACGCTTCATGCTTGATCCTAAGGTAGCCATTAACTCCCAATCAAATGTAATTTGTTGTTTAAGTTAATCTCACCATTATAAATATATCTGAAGTAGAATTAAGTTTCGTTGATTACTGGTTAGCTGAGAAAATCTCCACTAGATTTTCTAGAGAAAGATGCACAGAAGCTTTAGTTTATAGTGTTTGTTCAACATTGTGATTACTGAAATCTTCCAGCATGTTCTACAAAACATACATGTCAATTTGCAAGTCTAGAAAGATATCTTTCGAAAATGAATAAAGTAAGAATCAATATGAAGAGTTCTCAGAATTTAGACCTATTAAGTGGGGATTGAAATTATGCGAGTAAGGGTCGCATGTATGTTTAGTTCAGAAGTATTCTAGCTTATTGCCCACGTCTTTGGTGTAGCAAGGCCCAAATAGATTAATGGACAAACATGACAAATTTTCATCTGGACTTCCTGCAGGTCAAAGAGCGATCTGTTGAGATCGCCAAGGCCATGGAAAATGAAGATGGGGTGACAGGAGCAGTGAAAGCCTTTCACAAGCATTTTCACCTAAAAAATTTCGAGGATAAACCTGAGTCATTGCCTGATCAGTCAAGAGTATTTTCTATGCGGCGATGCTTTGGCTGCTCTTGATTTTTTAGATTAATTTTTCCTCTTTTTTGTTCCCTATCTCATCATGTTCAGTCATTTCCCTGATTATTCTGTAATTCGTATGTTAGGCTGCTGTATGTATTGCTTGTATTAAGGAACGGAGATGCACACAAGATATTTGATGAAAAGCTCAGTAGAGCCATAGTGAATTGCTACGGGTTCTTCAAGGGACCCAATGTAATGCCCAGTACCTGGAAAGGTCGAAGGGTTACTACCTGTCACTTACAAACCTGTCTCTCCAAGCATCTAAAACTCTGTGGACATCATAAATAGTACACAATCTTATATTTTCCAAATAACCATAAAGCAAACTCCACAAGTCATCATTACAAAATAACATAAACCAAGGAGGGGCTACAATTTTTCAATAATCTCAACAAAATAAAACGGTACATCTTTAGATTTCAATAGGTCCAAGCAACACAAAGTACTTCAAAATACTCAAGTTAAATCCATCTACTAACAATGGTACTCTTAGGTACTCGACCTTCTATCCATATCCAGCCCAGTTCTAATTTTTAATCTTGACCCCCAGATGGGAAAATAATGTCCCCAGATGGGAAAACAATGTCATCTGAAAAAAAAAATGAAGATAAGGGGTGAGTTATCCACAATTCAGTAAGCAGAGAATATATACTAGAATGTAAACATGAGCTATTTTTATAAAATTTAGTATGCAAGAGCAAAACATTTCAATTTCATGTACACATCTCAAAACATATTATCAGAAAGAAATCCGAGTAACTTTTCAATATTTTCATATTCATAAATCATTTTTATATTCAAATACTATTATCATATTCGAATATCATATTCATATTTAAGATCACTTTGGTATAACATAACTGCAGGTCTTCATCTTATTATAACATATCATATATCATGTTTAACCCTCGTGGTAGGGTTGTGCTATCCCCGGTGGCCAAACCAGGCAGTATCATATTGTGAAACTTCCCGTTTTTCAATCTCAGAGTCCGAGTGTGTACACATGAAAAAAACATATAAAAAATCATTTTGTTTTCAAAATTCGTGTATTTATATCATATCATATTATGTAAGAATCAACCATATCACGTGAATCAGTATCATTATATCATAACCATATTCAAAATCAGAATCGAAACAGATAAGTATGTCAAAGGTTTTTCATATTCATATCATGTCAAACCACATGTTGAACATATTCATATCATTTCCATTTGATAAAAAACATATCCAAATCATTTTCATATCACATGTATAAAATTCACAGATATCATATTTGTACTTTTGCACATTTTAGAAACATGTCAAATATTGCTCATGTCTATACTATTCATGTCAAAAGCATTTCTTTTCTCTTTCATACTATCTCATGAGTGAATACAAAACATATACTAAGGTTGTTTTTTACCTTTTCTTTTTAAAACAAAATGCACATTTTTTACAAACCAACCTCAGTTCATTTCTTTTATGCAAATCTAGTATAGGAACACCGCTTACATGGATTTCATAATCTTTCGAAAATTTATTCAAAAATGCCGAACAAATATTAATCTTCACCTATAACACAATTGCGAAATTTTTTTTTTTTTATAAATTTCCAATCAAACACGTATTCCAATATTTAAGCCTAAGGTGTTAAAATAACTTACCTTAAATTCCTCAAAAACCTAAATTCACGAAATCTTAAAATGTTAATACCTCCCAAAATTTCAACTAAAACTCTGACTAAAGTATTAAACCCTAACTTATTTACTATTGAAAATCAAACTATCAGATTTAATACTGGGTAACATAATTATACTAAACTTCTTTTTAACTTATACATAAAGACTATTTAACAAATTAGGTCATGATAAAATTACAACGTTATCAGTTACTTTTAAAAAAAGCTTTACTTAAAAATAAATTTAATTTACCAAAATCATTTATGTAAACATGGAAAACTTAGAGTTTACAAATACATATTAAACGTTTAAAACACAATAATGAAACTTGTAACTCATAGGTAATAATGTACTTTTATTTATTTATTAGACCGACTATGCAATGGCTTTTGAATTTTTTTTTTCATCACTTGAAAACGTGATCAAAGGGGCATAACAGTAATAATTCCTAATCTATTAGGTTACAGACTTACCTATATATACAATTATTTAAATCAACAACATGAAAAAAAAAAACTAGAGAAATGAAGTGCAGCGGCGAGCTTACGACCAAACCGAGAGTATGCGTGGAGGGGCAAGGCACAACGGGCTGGCTAGAGGAGGTATGGTGGCGCAACTGGAGTGCAACAAAGGCGTACAGTGGCGGGGCTACCTACGCTAGGCGGTGAGAGTGAGAGAGAGATGCACGGTGAGAGAATGAGGGAGAGACCGAGAGAGAAGAACCACCAAACAGAAAATGCGTGAGCTTACCGAGGGACTTAAGGTGGCGTACGGCGGACTGGGGTGAAAGGAAGTCCTTGCCAGCAGTTTCTGTGGGGGTCATCAGCGGATGAGCTTTCGATGGAGGGTGATAGCAGCAGCTTAAGGTGGCTAAATGATGCTCTGTTTTGGATAACAAAAATAGGGGATTTCGAGGCTTGCAAACAGAGGCTATGACGGCGTTGGGTGGCAGCTTCTTGTGGCTGAGCATGGTGGTGAGGTCTGGCCAAAGGTTCACAGTGGAGAGTGGATGATTGAACGGTTTGGGTGGCTGAGGCTTGAAGAGAAAAACAGAGGCAATAAATCTAGGGTTGAGAAAAGCTTAACATATATATGAACTATAAATGGAAAACAGACAAAACCTAAAGAAGAGGAAGGGATGGACGTGCATGAAAGAGGAAAGATGGCGTGAACCCGTGCGACATGAACTCTGGAAGTGTTTTCCATGGGCCTGGGCCTAGCAGCAGGCTGGGTCTCACATCCTCCCCTTACAAAAATTCTATCATCGGAATTTGTTATAAATTGTCAAAACTCCCATTGAAAAGTCGTGGGTACTTATCTCACATTTCTTCCTCCAACTCCCAAGAAGCTTCATTAGTAGCATGATTCTACCACAACACTTTAACAAAAGGGATAGTTTGAGTCCGTAACACTTGTTCTTTCTTTTCCAAAATCCAAACTGGTTCTTCCGCATAAGTCATATCCTCCTGAATCTGAAGTGGTTCATAGTCAATAATGTGCGTCGGGTCAGGAATATATTTCCTCAACATGGAAATATGAAATACATTATGCACTCCCGCAAGTGCCAGTGGAAGTGCTACTCTATAAGCCACTGGTCCAATCAGGTCAAGAATCTCAAATGGCCCAATATATCTTGGGCACAACTTGCCCTTCTTTCCAAATCTCATAACTCCTTTCATCAGTGCTATTCTCAAAAATACTTGATCTTCAACCTCAAACTCTAATTGGCGGCGACGTTTATCTGCATAACTCTTTTGTCAGCTTTGAGTTGCTTTCATTCTAGCCCGAATGATATCTATCTTCTCGGTGGTCTGCTGAATAATCTTTGGTCCCAAAAGTTTCCTTTCACCTATTTCATCCCAATACAATGGAGATCTACACCTTCTACCATACAAAACCTCGCAGGGTGCCATTTCAATGCTAGCTTGAAAACTATTATTATAAGCAAACTCAACCAATGGTAAATGTTATATCCAAGTTCCCTTAAAATCCATCACACATGCCTTCAACATGTCTTCCAAGATTTGAATAGTTCTTTCTAACTGTCCATCTGTCTGAGGGTGAAATGCAGTACTGAACTTAACTTAGTACACATTGCCTCCTGTAAACTTCTCCAGAACTTGGAGGTGAAATGAGGGTCTCTGTCTGACACAATGGATACCGGTACCCCATGCAACCTCACTATCTCCCGCACGTACAACTCAGCTAGTTTGTCCAGTTTATAAGAAACTTTAATGGGCACAAAATGAGCGATTTTCGTCAAGCAATCCACGATCACCCATATAACATGTCTGCTCAATGTCCTTCGCAGGCCTTCACAAAGTCCATGGAGATATGCTCCCACTTCCACTCTGGAATATGGAGTGGTTGTAATAATCATGCTGGTCTCTGATGCTCTGCCTTCACCTGTTGGCAAGTTAGGCATTGTTTCACAAATTTAGCAATTTCTCTTTTCATACCCTCCCACCAAAAAGACTCTTTTAAGTCCCAATACATGTTGGTACTCCCCGGGTGAACTGTGTATAAGGAACGGTGTGCTTCTTCAAGAATTATCCTTTTCAGTTCTTCATTAGCTGGCACGCACAATCTACCTCTAAACCTTAAAACTCCATCTTCGGAAACGTTAAAGTCAGGTTTGACCCCGTTCTCGACTTCTTCCACTAGCTTCACCAACTCTAAATCCACTTTTTGAGTAGCTTTGATTCTATCTATTAAGGCTAGTTGAACTATTAAACTGGCCAAGACAGTACTTGTATCACTAGTGATAACCTCAATACCGACTTTTTCTAGGTCCATTAACAACCTATGTTGAGTGGTAAGGGCTGCAACTGCTGGTCCCATTGACTTCCTACTTAAGGCATTGACTACAACATTAGCTTTTCTCGAGTGATAATTGATTGTGCAATCATAATCCTTGATTAACTCAAGCCATCTCCTCTGCCTCATATTTAATTCCTTTTGGGTTAAGAAATATTTCAAACTCTTGTAATCCGTATAAATTTTACACTTTTCCACATACAGATAGTCTCTCCAAATCTTAAGTGCAAAAATGATTGCTGCAAGTTCCAAATCATGCGTGGAATAATTATGCTCGTACGCTTTCAGTTGGCGTGAGGTGTATGCTATAACCTTCCCATGTTGCATCAGTACGCACCCCAATCCAAGCCTTGATGTATCGCTATAAACTACAAATCCACCTCTAGCAGTGGGGACTGTCACCGGAGTTGTCACTAACCTTCGTTTCAACTCCTGGAAGCTTTCTTCACACTTTGTTGTCTATTCAAACTTATTATTTTACCAGGTGAGTGTTTTGAGAGGAATTGCTATCCTGGAGAAACCATCAATAAATCAACGGTAATAACCCGCCAATCCCAAGAAACTTCCAACCTCATGAATATTCTTTGGTGTCGGCCAATTAACCACTGCTTCCACTTTTCTCGAGTCCACTAAAATACCATCTTTTGAAACTACATATCCCAGAAATGCGATTGAATCAAGCCAAAATTCACACTTATTCAATTTAACAAACAACTTTTTATCTCTGAGAGTCCCAAGTACTAGCTTCAAATGTTCCTCATGCTCAGTCTTGCTTTTAGAGTATACTGGTATATCATCAATAAAAACAACTACAAACTTATCCAAAAATTCATGGAACACCCTATTCATCAAATCCATGAATACTGCTAGGGCGTTAGTCAGGCCAAAATGCATGACCAAAAACTCATAATGGCCATAACGGGTCCTGAAAGCCGTCTTAGCTACGTCTTCTGCCCTAATCTTCAATTGATGGTAACCCGATCGAAGATCAATCTTTGAAAATACTTGAGCACCCTGGAGCTGACCAAACAAATCATCTATAAGGGGTAGCGGGTACTTATTCTTTATGGTCACCCGATTAAGTTTCCTGTAGTCAATACACATTCTCATCGATCCATCCTTCTTCTCCACAAAGAGGATTGGAGCTCCCCAAGGTCATATAAAACCTTTATCCAACAGGTCTTGCAACTGCTCCTTGAGTTCCACTAATTCAGACAGTGCCATCCGGTAAGTTGCTTTCGAAAGGGGTGTCATGCCTGGAACTAGTTCGATAGTAAACTCTACCTCCCACTAGGGCGGGAGTCCAAGCAAATCTTCTGGGAAAACCTCTAGATATTCCCTTAGCACAGGTATTTGCTCTAACTTCAACTCCTCTTTCGGTGCTTCTACCGCGCAAGTTAAGAATCCCTGACAACCATCACGTAACAATTTTTCAACTTGAATGGCAGATATGATGGGTGGATGCAACCTCATTTTCGAACCTGTGAACCAAAATTCACTTTCTTTTAGGGGTCTAAAAGCTACTTCCTTTTTAAAACAATCTATACTGGCATCGTAGCAAGCCAACCAATCCATACCCAAAATCATATCAAACCCAATCATGTTAAACACTATTAAATCCGCTGGCATTAATCTTCCCTCAATTGATAAAGGACACCCTGTTAGAACCTCGTCACAAACTACCGAATTTCCTGTTGGGATCGTGACCACTAACTTGGACTTTAACTTTTTGGTTTCTAAGGTGCAAAATCGAGCATAAATCATGGAAACAAACGAATGTGTCACTCCCGAATCAACTAACACAGTGGCATTATTAGAAAACAGAGAAAGAGTACCTGTGGTCACAATCAACATCATTCATGAACTAAAATTTCCAAGTCTAAACCTCAACCCACAAATTAATATCTTAAAACATAACAAAGAAGTCATACTCGTGATCACTTCATTCCTATCTTCAGCCTCTCCAGGTGTCAGAGCAAAAACCCACGCAGGCGCCGTTGTACGCTCGATGTTGCATCACGCTGTCCCTTCTGCCCTAGGTGGTGGTGGCTTGTGGCTATCCAATTGCAAAGGGTAGTCCCTGAGATAGTGACCCGACTTGCCACAATGGTAGCATAGTCTCGCTTCCTTCCTGCATACTCCGACATGTACTCGGTTGCAAGTTCTACATTAATATGCTTGTTGGGTGCCCTGAACCAGCCTCTTACCCGAGCTACTACCCTTATTCCTCTTTTTCCACGTCCCTTGGTCCATGCCAGACAGATGCCACAATGAACTAGTCCTCTTCCTCTGATTGTGCAATGCAGCACTCCTTTGAAGGCTTCGTTAAAAAACTGTGGCCTTATCTACCAACTCTGAGAAGTTTCGAATCTAGAAGTCCACTACTCATTCATAAAGTTTTTCATTCAGCCATTGTTCGAATTTACGTGCCTTCTTTTCTTCATCAGGGATCAGATATGCAGCAAAACAGGATAATTCAATGAATCTAGCTTCATATTGGTGCACCGTCATGGTTCCCTGCACCAAAGTGGCAAATTCCATTGTCTTATCCTCTCGAGCCGAGCTTGGAAAAAACACTCAAGAAAAATCTGCTTAAAATGTAGCCAACTAGCTATTTCTGTCCCCTGCTTCTCGGATAGTTCTTTTTGAGATTCGCCATCTTTTTGCCTCACCGGTCAGTTTGAATGTAGTATATGACACCTTTTGTTCATCTGTGCAGGTTAGCACCCGTAATATCTCCTCAATATCTCGAACCCAATCTTATACTAGGGTTAATTCGCCTTTCCCATCAAATGAAGGGGGTGCATCCAATTGAATTGTTCTATGGTACAACCTCCTTCATTAAAGTTGTGTTGGCAACCCAAGGGGTTCTACGTGAGATCATCTATTAATTGATGGGCTGTTGCTCGCAGTACTTCGGAAGCACTCAGGTTTGCTTCCCTTTCGTTCTCGTTTGCGTTTAAGTCCGACATCCTTCGTTCTCGTCGATGAGGTGACATCCTAACAAAATAACTTGGATTTTTAGTATTTATTTCAAAATTTATAGCGTTCATATAAACATAAATAATTAGTGGTAACCATAAAAACAAAACATATATATAATACCTCAAAGTTATAAAGGTACCTACAATAAAGAGGAAAGAAGTACGCGTAACAATAGAAATGATTAATCTTCAAAGTCTAAAAACTAAACTCCATCAAATCTATTTAAAAAGTCTCTAGAAGCAGACCAAACCACAAACAACAAGAATTCAGCTTATAAACCCGTAAAATCCTACACATCAAAATCATTCCTAAGGTCTACAAATTTTAAGCCCTCGAATACCTATAATATTCTACCTTATAGTCCGCTCCACTATCACATCAAATCTGAAAACGATTTCTTAAAGTCTATCTGTACTCCAAAATCTCACACACAATAGTCTACAGAACTTCAAACTTAGCTCTGATACCAACTGTAACGCCTCGTACCCAGAAGGGTCGGAGGGTTACGACCTGTCACTTACAAACTTGTCTCTCCAAACATCTAAAACTTCAAGGACATCATAAATAGTACACAATCTCATATTTTCCAAATAATCATAAAGCAAACTCCACAAGTCATCATTAGAAAATAACATAAACCAAGGAGGGGTCCACAATTTTTCAATAATCTCAATGAAATAAAACGATATATTTTTAGATCTCAATAGGTCCAAACAACACAAAGTACTTCAAAATACTCAAGTTAAATCCTTCTACTAATAATGATACTCTTAGGTACTCGACCTTCTATCCATATCTAGTCCAGCTCCAATTTCTAATCCTAACCCCTAGCTGGGAAATCGATGTCATCAAAAAAGTAATGAAGATAAGGGGTGAGTTATCCATAACTCAGTAAGTAGAGAACATATACCAGTATATAAATATGAGCCATTTTTAGAAAACTTAGTATGCAGGAGCAAAACATTTCATTTTCATGTACACATCTCAAAACATATTATCAGAAAGAAATCTGACTGACTTTTCAATATTTTCATATTCATAAACTATTTTCATATTCAAATACTATTCATATTCAAATACCATTTTCATATTCAAAATTGCTTTGGCGTAACATAACTGCACGTCTTCATCTTATTATAGCATATCATATACCATGTTTAACCCCCGTGGTAGGGTTGTACTATCCCCGTTAACCAAACCAGGTAGTATCATATTGTGAAAGTTTTCCTTTTTCAATCTCGGAGCCCAAGTGTGCACACAGGAAAAAACACATAAAATACCATTTTGTTTCCAAAATGGGTATACTCATATCATACCATATTATGTTAGTTCCAACCATATCACGTGAACCAGTATCATCATTATATTCAAAATCAGAATCGAAACAAATAAGTATGCCAAAGATTTTTCATATCCATATCATATCAAATCACGTGCTGAACATATTCATATCATTTCCATTTTATTAAAAACAGATCCAAATCATTTTCATATCACATGTAAAAAATTCACAGATATCATATTCGCTCTTTTGCACATTTCAAAAATATGTCAAATATTGCTCATGTCTATACTATTCATGTCGAAAGCATTTCTTTTCTCTTTCATACATATCTCATGAGTGAATGCAAAACTTATACTGAACTTGTTTTTCATATTTTCTTTTTAAAACAAAATGCACAGTTTTTACAAACCAACCTCAGTTAATTTCTTTTATGCAAATCTAGCACATGAACCCCATTTATCTATATTTCATAGCCTTTCAAAAATTTTCTCAAAAATGCCGAACAAATATTTATCTTCACCTATAACACAATCATGAATTTTTTTTTTATAAATTTCCAATCGAACACGTATTCTAATATTTAATTCTAAGATGCTAAAATAACTTACTTTAAATTCCTCAAAAACCTAAATTCACGAAATCCTAAAATGTTAATACCTCCCAAAATTTCAACTAAAACTTTGACTGAAGTATTAAACCCTAACTCATTTACTATTGAAAATCAGACTATCAGATTTAATACTGCGTAACATAATTATACCAAAACTTCTTTTTAAGTTATACATAAAGACTATTTAACAAATTAGATCATGATAAAATTACAATGTTATCACTTACTTTTAAAAGAAGCTTTACTTAAAAATAAATTTAACTTACCAAAATCATTTCAGTAAACATGAAAACTTAGAGTTTACAAATACATATTAAATGTTTAAAACACAATAATGAAACTTGTAACTCATAGGTAATAATGTACTTTTATTTATTTATTAGACCAACTATGCAATGGCTTTTGAATTTTTTTTTTTCATCACTTGAAAACGTGATCAAAGGGGCATAACAGTAATAATTCCTATTATATTAGGTTACAAACTTACCTATATATATATATATATATATATATATATATATATATATACAACTATTTAAATCAACAACATGAAAAAAAACTAGAGAAATGAAGTGCAGCGGCGAGCTTACAACCAGACCGACAGCAGGCTACCTACACTGGGCGGCGAAAGTGAGAGAGAGATGCACGGTGAGAGAATGAGGGAGAGACCGAGAGAGAAGAACCACCAAACAGAAAAGGCGTGAGCTTACCGAGGGACTTGAGGCGGCGTGCGGCGGACTGGGATGAAGGGAAGTCCTCGCCGGCAGTTTATGTGGGGGTCATCACGCAGATGAGCTTTCGGTGGAGGGTGATAGCAGCAACTTAAGGTGGCTGAATGATGCTTTGTTTTGGATAACAAAAACAGGGGATTTTGAGGCTTGCAAACAGAGGCTACGACGGCGCTGGGCAATAGCTTCGTGTGGCTGAGCACGGTGGTGAGGTCTGGCCAAAGATTCATAGTGGAGAGTGGATGACCGAACGGTTTGGGTGGCTGATGCGTGAAGAGAAAAATAGAGGCAATAAATCTAGGGTTGAGAAAAGCTTAACATATATATGAACTATAAATGGAAAACAGATAAAACTTAAAGAAGAGGAAGGGATGGACGTGCATGAAAGAGGAAAGATGGCGTGAATCCGTGCAACGTGAATTCTAGAAGCGTTTTCCACAGGCTTGGGTCTGGCAGCGGGCTAGGTCTCACACCTAACCTCCACTACGGAAAACTCAGTAAGTACAAACTTCCAGAATGATCTCCCATTCTTTCCTTCCTTCTACAAATATCACCCGTAACAAACCTCTAGCATTCACTATTCTGACAAATACAGGACCCACAAAAATAACAGACATCATAACAAATTCTACTACATAAAACGGTGCGTATAACGGAAACAATGCCTTACAAATAACAGAAATTGAATCCTAGACCCTACTATTAAAAGCAGTGCGCATCACACCACTTTAAACGGCAACACTCCATATGCTCCTAAACGCTGCGTTTCTTCAGCCTCTTCCAAACGGTGAGCTTCCTTTTTATTCAATACGACGACGTTGTGAGATCCCCAGCACCCCCACATAACATCATACTACTTGTCTTTTCTAATGGAGAAGACAAGTGATGTTGCTGGCTTCTTTTAGGTACCCCTTTTATTAGATGATGCTATAATTACTTTGAATTCCTCTCTGACAGGTGAAGTACATCTTCTCTCCCTGGTAACGAATAAAACTTGAAAGGCGAGTTCGAACCAATTCATTGATTTTGTTTAATTATTTATCATTGTGCACATTTCTTTTGGCGGGTCTTGTCAGTGCTTGACAAAAAACCGTCAGTGTTTCTGGTCAAGAGTGACTCTTTTGCTTTCTAGTTTAAACTTGTCGTTTGTTAACTATGTTGGAATCAGTGCCTTAAAAATATCCAAATCTATTGATAATTTGTTCTGAAAATAACAATAATTTAGACTCCAGGTTATATTTTATGTGGTGTATTTATATTATAAAGATTAATATATAAAGATATGAATAGCAAGTCTTTATAACTTGTAAATTATAAATACGTACTTGATAATAAAATTGAATATTTTAACTTAAGGTCTCGTTTATTTTTATGAAACATCTCATCTCATTTCATCATTATAATTTTTTTAAATTTCTTCATAAAATAAAATAAACAATTTAACTTTTTCAAATTTTAAAATAAAAATAATATTAAAAAATATATTTTAATAATATTTTATTCAATTTTTTAACTTTAATTTCAACTCATTTTATCTCATCTCTAAAAACAAACAAGTCCTTATATATTCTTTTAAGATCATGTGCAGGCATGCAGCCGAAGATTTAATACTCAAATATCAACTTCTTCAAAAATGAAATAACGTGCAGTTATTATGCATGTCTTAAAAAAGGTCTTACGGATACGTGGAGCTCAGGGACGTTGATGTCATGCACGTAGTACGTGAGTCCAGTTAGTAATAGTAAAGTCCTAGTAGGTAATTACGAGTCCTAGAATATTGGTGTAGTGGAGTCTTTGTAGTAAGTGGGAATAGATAAGAAAAAAACTACTCTCACTAGAGTCCCTCTGCACACGGTAGTGCTTTCTTCCCAGCCATCACAAACAACCATCCTTTCCTCATAAGCTGAAACTTGCTAACCAAGCATAGAAAACATCCCAAACTGAAGAAGCATCGAATGGATTTAGATTCACTCATCACACAAACTAAAGCTCTTTCTTGGCAAGATTTAAATCTAGATCAACCTACACCAGAATCAACAAAAGCTATATCAGACAGTTTTAGTAGGAAGATTGGTAGTGGACAGGCCCCTCAACAAATTTACAATTCACTCTAGCATCAAGGCAACATGGAACTTCATCCAAAAGTTCCTGATAGAAGATCTGGAAACAAATATGTTCATCTTTACATTTCGATCTCCACAGGAGAAGCTAAGAGTCTTAAATCAAGCTCCATGGAACTTCAAAGGACATCTATTAATTCTCAAATCATGGCCCCCAGGAGCAACTCTGCAAGAGATCAACCTAAAGCATGCACTGTTTAATGTGTAGATACATGGACTACCCCTTAACCACATGACACTGAGAAATGCAACCAACATTAGGAAAACATTAGGCAATTTGATCAAAGTGGAAGAAGACCTAATTTACAGGATAGCCTACAGAAATTTCATCAGGATGAAGATTAAAATTGATGTCACTAAACCTCTTCAGTAAGATTTTGCAATGCCAAGGTACGGGAATAATGAAATACGGGCTTCCATAAAGTATGAACGTCTATCCGATTTTTGCTATGCATGTGGAAGATTGGCTCACTCCCAAATTTTCTGCAACTATCTAAAATCAATCACTAAGAAACTCAACTATGGACTCTGGCTAAGAGCAAAATTCAATAGCACAAATTTCTCTCAGGCTTCTCAACAAACAAAAGGAAGGCAAGACACAAAAATTGATCCTTCAAAAAATGCAGTTCAATCCACCATGATTCACGACAGAAAAAACAGGGGGAAAGAAATCCAACTCTCAAAATCTCAGCAATAAGGAAGCTATCAGATAGCTTTTTTGAACAAAAATATACTTACCCGAGGAGAAAGAAACCCATGTGCAAAGAAGAATCCAGAGCTCCTACAATTCTTTTCGCCATTGCCGATTGCCTAGCAACATGAAGAAATCTCCCTTCGAGCTACGCCTTCCAACTCTCCATCATTGTTTAGCTACAGTGAAACAAGTGCATTCAATTCCCCACCAACAAAAATCAATATATTCTTTTTGTTGTTTTTGCTTCTGAATAGTGCATCACGTATTTGTCAGCTAGAATGCACACACCTTGGAAGGCACAGTGGAGACAAATATATTCGGCTATGTAGAGTTACAAAACACAGTTGATCAAACATAGGGCCTCAAATTCGTCAGCCCATCTAGGTGAGCCCAAATCTAATTCCCCCATTTTAATTGCACAAAGGCCCATTTTCATTGATAAGCAGGAAAAAAACATTTTCTCTACTAGGCCCATAGACATTTGCTCACAAAGCCCACCCACTCCATACCCGGAAAGCCAAGCTGACCACTCACCCAAATCCAAACAATCTTCTACGAAGCCCACCCAATTCACAGATTGAGGCCATCAAAACATCCCAAGCCCAATGTAATAAAATGTCTCAAAAGCCCAAAGCACCCCAGATCATGGCCACATACACGATCACCCACTCAGTTAACTCCCAAGAAATCAGCAAGACCTCAGCAAACCCACCACATTGTTCCAACCCAGACCACTACCAAAATTCACCACAATTATCGACCTCAATCTCCACAACACAGATTGCAAATCCAACCCCACCATCTGATTTTATGACAGACATGCCATCCTCAATAACCACTCCACCTCCTCAACCCGCGACAGCCCACTCAGCCAATCTCCCATCCAAAGACCAATGAATACAAACTCCTCACAACCTCTAAGAGAAAATCCCAGTGCCTGGTGAAAATAGAAAAGAAAATATCTGATGAACATTTGGCCAATGCACTACAAATGGAAGAGTCAACACTGGCTCTCACATTACTGGAAATCCAGTCAGGCTTCAAAGGGAAAAACAAAAAATCAAAAGAAAAGCCAAAATATCCCCTTATGACAGACCATCACCACCTCCTCCTGGAAAGTCCAAACAAGCTAATGAGGCAAGCTTCAAAATGCCTCCCCCAAAGAATGAAGACATTGGCTTGAGATTGTCAAGGACTAGCCTGACGCAAGGCAATCAGAAATTTAAGGGCTAATATTAGGACCTATAACACAAACGTAATCTTTTTGACAGAAACCTTGGTGTCGAACAAACACACCATATCTATTGTAAATAGTTTAGATTTCCATCATTTTGGTTCATTTCCAACAACTTGTATAAAAGGGGGTCTCTTACTTTTGTGGCATCTGGGTGTAGAATTAGAACATATACAAATTAATATGAATGCAATTTCAGTTTTAGTCTACTCAGATCCTCCTCACCATCCATGGTTAATTAGTTATGTATATGCACCAACCCAATGGAACTACAAAGCAAATTTTTGGAAACATCTAGACTCAATACACCAAGTTTTTCCTGGCCCTTGGGTATGTATGACTGACTTTAATGATCTCATTAATCAGTTTGAGAAGCACAGTGGGCGCCCAACCATCATCAACTCAAACAAAGGTCTCAAAGCTCTCATGGATAGAAACGACCTCATTGATATTGGCTTCACGGGTCTGAAATTTACATGGTCAAATAACAGATAAGAGAAAGCACTTATAAGAGAACGGCTAGACCAAGTAATAGAAAATCAAGAATGGAGACTGATCTTCCCGGATGCATCACTGCAACATTTAGCCTCATCAATATCAGACCATCATCCACTATTGATGCACACTACGACAAATCATTGTCAAGCTTCATCTTTTAAGTTTGAAGAATTCTGGATTCGAGAGCCACTTAGCCACCAAATAATAAAAGAAGCATGGTGTAAAAGCTATCAAGGCAATCTAGCCTACATTCTCTGCAAGAAAATCAAAGCAACCAAAGAAGCTCTCAAACTATGGAATAAAACACACTTTGGGCGAATTCAGAAGAATATACAAGATCTAGAAAAAGAGTTACTCGAAGTTCAAGCTGCCAAATTACACCTTACAATCAAGAAAAAGAAAAATCCCTGCAACATAGACTGCACAAACAAAGAGAAAATGAAGAAACACTGTGACATAAAAAATCATGGATCACCTAGCTCACTTCGACGAATCTCAACACAAAATTCTACCACCTTACAACAACAATCCGAAGGAGAAGAAACGCCATAGACTCCATAAAATTAGGACCAGGTAATTGGTCAATGGACCCTCTCATTATTAAATCTTCATTTATAAATCATTTTAGATCAATATACTCTTCTTCCAACCCGCAAATCCCAGAGCAACTTGAAGAACTTTTTGACAAGCAAATTTTAGATCATGACAATGAATTGCTTAATGCGATACCTAGTGAAGAAGAAATATTATGATCTCTAAAACAAATCCCAAGCCACGAAGAACCAAGCCCAGATGGCATGACGACTCTTTTCTACAAACATTATTGGAATATCATAAAAAAAGAGGTCGTCCAAGCAGTTCAGAATTTTTTCAGAAGCGGCAAGCTCTTGAAGCAACTGAATCGTACCAACATAGCTCTCATTCCAAAAACCCCAAGTTCGAATACCCCAAGCCAATACCACCCCATAAGTCTCACAAATGTCAGATACAAAATCATTATGAAGATATTGGCAAACCGCTTTAAAATCATGTTACCAAATATTATCTCCCCCCTTCAGACGACATTTGTCCCGAGCCACAACATAAAAGAAAATACCATAATTGCACATGAGCTATTCCACCATCTCAAAAGAAAAAAAGAAAAAAATGGGTTAATGGCCATAAAGCTTGACATGGAAAAGGCTTTCGATCTAGTGGAATGAGATTTTCTTTTCACGGTAATGAAAGCAATGGAGTTCAATCAAGGATGGATAAACTTGATACAAGAATGTGTAACAACGACAACATTCTCCATCCTTATCAATGGCTCACCACAAGGATTCTTCAAAACACAACGAGGACTCAAACAAGGAGATCTGCTCTCGCCTTTTCTCTTTATACTAGTCACAGAGGCACTCTCAAGAATCCTGTAAAAAGCTGAAGCACAAAATACACTTGAAGGAGTAAAAATCAGTAGAAACAACCCACCCATTTCACACCTACTCTTTTACAGACGACACAATTATCATTGCAAAAGCTATGGAAAGAAATGCTCAAGTTCTCTCAGAAAGCCTAGCAAAATATCAACAATGGACGGGACAAAAAGTTAATCTGAGCAAATCCTCCATCTTCATCACAAGGAACACAAGTCCAACAACAAAATCATATATATCTCAGTGACTTCCTTACAAAGCATCCTCATCAAGAATAAAATACTTGGGCCTACCAACCTCTTTTAACAAAAATAAAAGAGAGAGCTATAGAGAAATGATAAGCAAAGTGGGGAAAGAACTAGAAGGATGGAAATCAAAGCTCTTATCACAGGCAGGAAGAATAGTGTCGATCAAATTAGTGGCAAGCACCATCCCTTTCTACCATACGAGCTCCTTTCAACACCCAAAATCAGTGTGCAAGGCCCTCAACACAAGCTTCAGGAATTTTTGGTGGGGATTCCCAAAAGATATACATGTCATGTTTCGTATCATGCATGCTTGATATATTGTTGGTAGCCTAGGAGTGAAACTTGCTGAGGTTTATAAATCTCATTGTAGTAGTCCTAACTACTATTCTCTCTGGAATCGTAGAAGTTGTGCTTTGGTCCGATAGAGCACCATGTCCTAGGTTTGATGACATCAAGTAGATCGGGGACGAGCCTCGAAGAGTTGATAGAGATGATACTCCAATTTTTTTGGATTTGATTTTGGCACTAATTGCTGATGTGAGGGTTAATCCTAATGCAAAAGGGGACATATCATTCGTAAAGTTAAAGGAAATGCAAAGAGCACTCCAATGGTCTTAAGAACTAGCAGCAGAAGACACCAAGTGTAGCTAGTCCAACGTCTAGGCGAGCAAGCACCACATGGGGAATTCGGTTAATATGTGTAACAGTCTGCTAGAAATTCAATGGTGGAATTTCTATAGGCGCTCACAATCTGACATTAAAATCATGAAAATTCATATGTCAATCAAAAACATTAGGAGGACTCGGACTCAGATTGATGGGAAAAATGAATAAAGCATTGCTAGCAAAAATTGGATGGGAATTAAGCGAAAGATGCAATGGCCTGTGGCATTCAATCCTCTCGGCAAAATACCTCTAAAATACAAATTTCTGGAATACAATACCAAAACTGTAGACTCAAGCATGTGGAAAGGCTTTCTTCAGACTAGAGAAATACTCAAAAAAGGACGTTGCTACCAAATTCTTAATGGACTTTCAGTCAATATATGGTCATAACCATGGATTCCTTCAATTCAATGGAAAATTTCAAACCAAAGTCGATCCAAGGTATGGACCAAATCTAGTCTTCCCTCACAGATTCGAATATAATTGTAAACAACCCACAATCATGGGCCACGACAAAAATGCAAAATCTCTTTGACCAAGAAAGCATCACAAAAATCCAAAAAATTCTACTGCCAACAATCTCTCAGGGGCAAGACAAAATCATTTGGACACCAAATCGTAGTGGAAAATTTTCGGTTAAAACGACTTATCATGTAACAATCAACAACCAAGACTCAGTGCTACAAGATATAATGATAGAGCTTTTCAAGCCTCTCTGGAGTCTAAAAATGAATGACCGTCACAAGCTACTACTCTGGAAGCTACTTTGGAACATCCTCCCCACCAAATCAAGGATTAGTACAATTGTTCCTCAACTTGAATCAAAAGAATGTCCACTGTGCAATCAAGCGGAAGAAACTTTGCTACATCTTTTCATAGAGTGTCCAATAAACCGGATACTATGGCAACAAAACAACTGGTCATTAAATCTAGCAAATTTGCCCATCAGCTCCATCTCAGATTAGATAAGAATGATCATATATCCTGAATAGGCCTTGGGATTACGGGACAAGAAAAAATACCACTTCCAATTATTCACAGTAATTATCATGGATTTTATCTCGAGGTAACAAAATGATATTGTCCATAATCACACTACCTTATCACTAGGAAAAACAACTAGTCAACTGAGTCAAATTTATGAGGAATACAAGGAAGCATGGGAAAAGAAACAAAATAGGAAAGAAGAAACTTGGAAGCCTCCACCTTCAAATTTTCACAGTTTCTCCTTTGACGTTGTGGTAAAAAACAATTTCTCAGTGGCATCATCGATTCAAAGGAACCATGATGGGAATATCCTAGAAATCAAAACAGAAAAAATTCAAACTTCAAACCCACTAGTAGTTGAAGCCTCAGCAGCATTGCTAGCTTCCAAAATGGCAACTAACCAAAATCTAGCAATTATTGAAGGCGACGCCCAAAACGTCATCACAACCATAGAAAACCTTAACACATCACTATTTTGGAAAATCTCCCCCATCATTGCAAACACTCAACAAATCCTCCGTCATACCAAAGATGGAAACTAGCAAATATTCATCATTGTGTGCACTTAGTAGTGCAATGGGCAATAATCAATCTTGCTTTTGGATGCCTACCCCTAGATAAGTTCCCTAGATACTTTTTGTTTATTGACAGTGGGAAAGATCGACCTTAATCTCTTGTAATTCTATCTTTTATTCTATAATATTGTGGCGCCCCCAGCCCCAGCTTGGAATTTGGCAGAAACTGAAATACCGGTACATACAACACCAATGTTACCTGCCCCTCGTACATGACAGATAAGATACAATGCACCTAATAAAAGCTAGCAGTATGCAGTATATCGCAGCGAAAAGTCAACTTAAGTCAAATATTAGAACAATAGTCATGGTACCGAAGAACATAAAATCCCAAATGTACTTCATAATCCATAAAAGTCATCAAAAGTAGTTCTGAGTTTCCAAGGAACTCCCAAAACACAAGACCATAACATCAAGGTCAAATAGAAAGTCATTTCCAAAAGTGGTTGCATAACATAAGTCTTTATCCTGAGGAGGAATCGGGCTTCAAGGAGGAATCGGGCTTCACTCACTTTTCTAATGCCCGATCTTTATCACGATAATGGCATCTCTTAAACTTCTCAATATCATGTAGTATCTTAGTAATTGCTTGATCAATAGACTCTAGGTGGTCCAAAATAGAAGGCTCGGTCGGGCCTGAGACCATTTTAGGCATGATCCTCTCAGGAGGAAGTGCCATCCTCTTGCGCTTCGTCATTAGCGCCCTTTTGGGTTCCTATCACGACTTCTATCATTCCGAGTAAGGGAATGATAAAGGGAAAAATACAACAGTGTAAATAAATAACATGAAACAGATATCGTAAGCATATTAAAGTAAACTTAGCAATGAATGCATGGACATGAGACTTTACTTATGCAATTGACCTTTCTAAAAGACATCGTTTAAAACATGACTTTCATAACCTTTTCTTTTGTAAACATTCTTTCTTCCTTTCATAATTTTTCTTTTAACATACTTATGAGCTCAAGGTCTTTCTTGACTTATAACATATAATTGGATACCTCACGGCTTCCCTATGTACCGTATGTTTCCCGCTAGTTATCACATCAACAATTGGACACTTTGACCAAGGTGACTACGTCTTGTCTTTCATATACGACAGTTTGCATTTTGCTTTCACCGTATGTGCACCCACTAGCTTTAGGTGTGATTCCGCTTTGGTGTCCTTTTCTTTTATGAACCATTCGAGATCTGCCGACAATACTTCATTGACCCAGGGGTATCCCTTCATTTTAAACACTCCTGAGAGAACAGGGGAGTTGCACTAGGACATTCTCCCGTCCCAGTATTTGGGATCATGATAAAAAATTTACTTTTAAAAAGACTATTTTCCTTTCAAGAGGGTTTTCACAATCCTAATGCATGTGACATGACAATGAATCTTAGAACTTTCATGAGATACATGAAATGTTGAAATGCTTCATCATAACCATAAGACATGCATACATGCAATACATATCGCGTTATGGCTTGAGAATATTAGAACATGCGAACATGTTCCTTTGTCAAAATTTAAAGGCATTCACATCAATCAAGAAGCATACATTCCAATATTTTCCATATAAGGGCCGAAACATACAAACCCTAGCATAAAAAAGAATCAATCTTAACCCATTAGGCTTAAAACACTAATGATCATACTTCATCCATAGGGTTGGTCGAAACCTCTTATTTTAGAAAACATGCATTCCAATCAATTTTCATGAACTTAAAATCTTCTAATGTATTGAGCAAAACCTTTAATAAAAAATACTCATGGATGGCCGAAACATTTTTGTGGTCATGGACAACATTTTCATGAACTTAGTCCCATACTAAAAATGGTTAAGTGACAACATCCATGTACAAACAAACATAATACAAACCGAAACCCTAGCATGGTTTCTTACTCCTTTTTCATAACATACACACCTTCCATAGACCATTTTAATCGTGCTTTAAAATAATCATATCAAGAGAAGTTCATAGTACATGGAAGAACATCAAAGTCACGAACAACCATATAAAACCGAATCAATCAACAAGTTCTCATGACATATACATAAAATATTCAAGTACAAATTAGAGGTTTAATTACAAAAATTCAAAATATATATATAGCAAGCAAGCAGAAAAATCACACGTAATATTAGTTAGGATCATCATTCAAGAAAAACCCTAACTCGTGTGTTTAAGTGTAGTGCTCTGTACATCTTTTTTCAAGAAAAGACTTCAAACTTTCGGACCCTTTTACCTTGAATCTGAAACTTAACTTCAACAAGAACCCTAGCTCATAGAAACACTAGTGCCATGGCTTTTAATCTCAAAAACACCATACTTATGAACTTTAAAATAAGTAGGGTTTAATCCACCTTCCTTGAAGAAAACCTTAACCTAGCTGTGCGTGTGAAAATGTAGATTCTTATGAAACCTCCACAAGTATATGAACTAACTTTTCTAGCTCAAGTGTGCGTGAGAGCATGAGTTCTTGATGGACTCAAAAACATCGAAACTTCACCTCCCTTTAATCTGTGCATGTGAGTGTGTGTAATAAGGGAAAAGTTGGCTTCATACCTTTTAGACTCTCCACTTGAAAGTATCTTCTCACTTTGCTTATCCTTGAAAGAATGTTTAGATGAGAATAAAATATGGTGGAAAGTCTTTGGATGGTGAGAAAGTGATAATATGGCACCCCCAGCCCCCGCTTGAGATTGGACGGTGATTGAGACGTCGAGACATATAACACAAGGCTACACACCCCTCGTACATGACATATAATAAATATGCTATGCACCTGAGTACACTAGCAATATGCAATAACGATGTAGCAAAAAGAAAATATAAAAGTCAGATAACTAGGCAATGTGATAAGTAATTGCAAGGCACATGACACTATAAACCAATATCATAACCCAAAACATAAACATAGGCTTTAAAGGCAAAATATCCCAAAAGAATGAAGCATAATTTTAAAGTTCCCAAAACAAGGGACTCCCACAAAAGAAACATGAGTCTCCAAAAGATGATCATAAACATTGTTGTCTTCTTTTTTCTTTTTTCCAAAATATTTAAACTCTAGTACTCTTCAAGAAGACTTGGGCTTCACTTGTTTTTCTAAAGCCTTATCATTGTTTCGATTGTTATGCCGCTTGAACTCGACGATGAATTCTAGTATTCTCGTGATCTCTTGATCAATGGCCTCGAGAAGCTCCCAAATGGAGGACTAAGGCTGATTCATGGCCATTTTAGGCACAATCCTCTCTAGAGGAGGTGTTGTTCTCTTCCTCTTGGTCATCGTAGCTTCTTACCAAACCTGTTACAACTTTTACTATTCCAGTTGGGGATTGGTAGTAGAAACTACCACAATGAGATTTCGAGAAATCTCAGCAAATAATCACACAACATACCACAGTTAATAAAAGCATATAAAATGCATATCATGATATGCATGCATGGACATGTACTTGACTTATGCCTTAACCAGAACTTAACTTATGCACTTGACCATTTGTAAAGACTTGCAACAGAGACTTAAGCTTTTTATAAAAGCTTCTTAACTTTTTCTTATTCACATGATCTTATTCAGAACTTGTCTTATTAGAAAATATTGCAAAATTTTCATCGAGTGATTCTTATCATATGAGCTCTTATACTTGTTTAGAGGGTGGATACAACATGGCTCCCCACCTTACACCGCGTGTTCCTGCTAGTTACCGTACCATTAATGGTCTGTACACCATTATGAATACGTCATAAACAGAGAATCATAATAACTCAACCTTACTTCGTCGGGTTACATGCCTTGTGTTCCCACTAGTGTTAGGTGCGTTCTCGTTTTGGCATTATTTAAAAAAAATCCATTTGAGACTCGTTGACTATTCTTCGTCGACCTAGGAGTTACCACTCCATTCTTAAGCACTCCAGAGTGGACAAAGGAGTTCTACTAGGACATTCCCTCATCCTAACACTTGGGATCGTGACAAAACGTTTAGACTCTATTCTTTGAAAAGAAAATATTTTTTTGAAAATACTTCTTTGAAAACACTTCTTTCCTAAATGCATGTGACATGAGACTTTAACAAGCTTACTTATGCATGACATATGACATATGAAATGCTGTGCATGAAAGAACCAAGCATAACGTATTTATTTCATAGCATAATCACATAAACCATGATAGATATAAAAACATGTGCATAGAACCAAAAAATCTTGCTTAGGCCGAAATTCATCGGCATAAAACATGAAGATTCATTACATAAACATGTTCCAAACTTCAAGCAAATAACATAGAAATCATAGTTTAGAAAAACAAAGCATGAAATCATAACATTTGACCAAGATTCGAATCGTTCAAGACGTGGTATGACTGAAATATCATGATACATATTCCATCATTCTTAAACATGTGAAAACCGAAACATATACAAGTATTTCATAGTATATTCATCACAATTTCAAAACATATAGTTCCTTCCATAGATCAAAATAAGATCATACTGACATAATCAACAAACAATCAAGAAATAGCAACCAAGACAAACATAATAATGAAAAGATTTACATAATCATATACAAGTGTTAACCAAGAGTAGGTTCAGTGTCTACTTACAAAAAAATTCACGTATAGCAATATTAGCAAACTATAAATCCGAACATTCCTCATTAGAAAATGTGATGGCTCGAGTTTTCATCTAGGCTTGACCTTTAGAATTGTACTAGATTGCCATGGTATTTTAGGAGTTTTAGAAGCCTTGATGTAGTGACTTAAGCCCAAGATAAGAGTGGCTTTAGTTACCTAGAAATTTTGGCTTTATCGGGAATTTAGGTCCAAAGGTTTAGGCCCACGATCCAATTCTATTTGCTACGGTTATGTGACCCAAGAATGTTTTGCTTTGAACATAGTCTTGAATGTGGGCTAAGGAAGAAAGAGAGAAGTATAGGAAATGCCAATGGTTGGCTTACACGCCTATCTTGCATAAGTTGCCACTCGTCATTGTGTAAGAAACTTTCTAGATGATTCAAAGGACAAAAGGAACTTAGAGGAAACCAAAAGATTTTCGGTCAGATTCAAATTTCCACATGTTTAGACCCTTTGTCTTGCCCAATTTGAGTTACAAGGGAGTTATCTTGGAAAGATAAGCTTAGGGAAGTGAAATGAGGCTTTTTCTAGGAGTTTTGCATGGGAAACCGAATGGAGGCTTATGGGATTTTGAAATTTAGTCAGATAATGCCAAGTGTCAAGCATGCATGGAGTTTGTAGAAGGATATGCGAAGAAACTTTTGGATTGAAGGACAAGAATGCCCTTGAAATTTTGGCTAGCACACTTCCAAGTACTATGTATCTTTGCCATTTGTCACCTAGACAAAAATTGGACCAATAGACCATGAAAGGTCACCTAGGGAATGAGAGTTGGAAGATGAAACATTACCTTGGGAAAGGAAGAAAAAGGTGGACGGCAAGACCATGGCATGTGTCTTTTGCCACTTTTCATCCATGCAAAAGGTTACTTGCTTGGAAAAATGAAGAGTCACATGATGTTTTACCATGTTACCCTTAGAAGAAACACCCAATTGTTTGATGAAAGTAAGGGCATAAAGGGGAGAGAAGATGAATTCGGCCAAGGGAAGGGAGCCTACAAGCCAACCCCAAAGAAAATTGCACCTTCCCAACGCAATCCATCTAGGGAATTCCAAGAGGTGGTTTCAGCCAAAGTGAAAAGATGAAGGAAATCTTTGCCACTTGTCTTACATGTATTGGTTTTCAATCACCAATGAGGGAATGAGGAGTTTTCTATAAAATGGGAGGAAGACCACAAGCCCAAAGGCTTCTACCTTTGCAAAATCAGAAATTTTCATGCTCTTACCCTCTCCATACAATTCTCTCATATTTTCTTGAAGAATCTCTCACTTTCTTATACTTTCTCCTCAACCAAATAAAAAGATTTTCTTGTCTCAAGAAGAGATTTCGACACATTAAGTCTAGTCAAGGTAAGAATTGGTTTTTCCTTCTAAGCTTCGCACACATATCATTTCCTTAACCCGAAAATGAGATTCAAATCTCATTTGGTCAATGTGGAAGATAGAACACCCACTTTTCGTATGATTTCTTGAAGATGGTTTAAAGTTCTTAAGAAACCTTAGAAGCCGAATGGAGGGAAGAGTTTATCCTCCATGTTTTTCGGCCACCACCCATGTCTTTAGTTATTTTTGGGGTTTGCTTTACCTTAAGAATGAATTGAAGAAGTTTTTACCCCAAAAATCCTACAAGCCGAATAGATATAGACAAGTTTTGCTCTAGAAATCTGCATATACACTCAAGAACAGTGAGGTGAGGTTTTTAGTTGTTTTTCTCATGAGGAATGTTTGGATTTACAGCTTGCTAGTATTGCTATACATGGATTTTTTTGTAAGTATACACTCAACCTACTCTTGGTTAACACTTGTATATGATTATGTAAATATTTTCATTACTATGTTTATCTTGGTTACTATTTCTTGATTTTTTGTTGATTATGTTACTATGATCTTATATCAATCTATGGAAAGAATTATATGCTTCAAAATTGTGATGAATATGCCATGACATTCTTGTATATGTTTCGGTTTTCACATGTTTATGAATGATGGAAAATGTAACATGATGTTTCGGCCATACCATGTCTTGAATGATTGGGATCTTGGTCAAATGTTACGATTTCATGCTTTGTTTTACTAAACTATGATTTCTATGTTATTTGTTTGAAGTTTGGAACATGTTTATGTGATGATTTTTCGTTTTTTGTGCCCATGAGTTTCGGCCTTAGCAAGATTTTATGGTTCTATGCACATGTTTTTATATCTATCATGGTTTATGTGATTATGCTATGAAATGAAGATGTTATGCTTGGTTGTCCTATGCACGGCATCTCATATGTCATATGTCATGAATAAGTAAGCATGTTTAAGTCTCATGTCACATGTATTTTGGAGAAGAAATGTTTCAAAGAATATGTTTTCAAAGAAATATTTTCAAAAAGTATTTTTCAAAGAAAAAAAGAAAAGAGTCTAAAAGTTTTATCACGACCCCAAGTGCTAGGGCGGGGGAATGTCCTAGTGGAACTCTTCTATCCACTCTGGAGTGTATAAGAATGGAGTGGTAACCCCTGAATCGACGAAAAATAGTCAACGAATCTCGAATGGATTCTTTTTAAAGAATGCCATAGCGAGGAAACACCTAATGCTAGTAGGTGCATAAGGCATGTAATTTGACGAAGTAAGGTCGAGTTATTATGATTCTTTGTGTATCTTGAATAGTAGGGATGGTGGTAGAGTTCCGCCTGCGATTCTCACCTATAGATCGTTAATGGTACGATGACTAGCAGGAACATGCGGTGCAACGTGGGGAGCCGTGTTGTATCCACCCTTTGAACAAGTATAAGAGATCATATAATAAGGATCACTCGATGAAAATCTTGTGATATGTTCTGATAAGGCAAGTTCTAAATAAGATCACGCGAATAAGAAAAAGCTAAGAAGTTTTTCTGAGAAGTTTAAGTTTCTGTTATAAGTCTTTTGCAAATGGTCAAGTGCATAAGTTAAGTTCTGGTTAAGGCATAAGTCAAGTACATGTCCATGCACGTATATCATGATATACTTTTTGTATGCTTGTATTAATTGTGGTATGTTGTGTGTTTACTTGCTGAGATTTCTTGAAATCTCATTGTGGTAGTTTCCACTACCATTCTCCAACCGGAATGGTAGAAGTTGCAACAGGTACCCTAGACACCCATGAAATATGAACCAGGACGATTCTTTGATAGAAGATGAGTTTACTATTCAGGCTCTTCAAGATTACACTGCGGATGTACTAATTCACACGGCCTAGTTACTCAGGGAAATCTTGCATAGTATTAGTGAGACAGAGATTGATGCTACGATCTATCAACCCTCTAAGAACTTGAAGTTTTGGTGGAATATGGACCAATTATCTACATATTTAGAGTGAGCTTCTAAGGCTTCGGCTGACGTGAAGGCAGTTGCAAAGGATTTAGGTCTGTTACCACCCGAGCCTCGGCAGTCTCATGGGGTCTTTTGGTGCCTATCTCCCAATGGGACGATGGTTATGAAGAGTATGAGAGTTTAAATATTTTTTGTGGAAAAAAAAAAAAGAAGACATCAATGTTTATGGCCATCTTTTGTGGATTCACATTTCTTTTGTGGGAATTTTGTGTTTTAGGAACCTTAAAATTATGCTTCATGCTTTTGGGATATTTTGCCTTTAAGGCCTATGTTTATATTTCGGGACAATGTTTTGGGTTATGATATTAGTTTATGGTGTCATGTGCTTTGCAATTACTTATCGCATTGCCTAGTTGTCCGACTTTATAATTTTTTTCGTTGCATCATTATTGCATATTGCTGGTGTACTTAGGTGCATAGCATTTTATCTGTTATGTACGAGGGGTGTGTAGCCTTGTGTTACATATCCCGGCGTATCAGTCATCGTACAATCCCAAGTGGGGACTGGGGGCGCCACAGAGCAAGGTATCAGAGTAATTACGTCTCTGGCCATTTGTTGTCCTAGGAATGCATGGTACCTTCAAATAGGCTTGAGATCTGTAGTCTTAGGCTTGGATCTTATAGCTTTAGGCTTGGATGCGGACAAAGAAGGAGTTGCACCATAAGATCGCCAATCCAAAGGAAGAAATGTTACTCTCATTGAGGAAAGGATTGACCCACGTTGGTTTTGTGCATTTTTAGGAAGAAGGAAATTATGGTTCAAAACCGGCGTGAGAATACATCTCCGAGAGGCAGGGATCAAGAGATTGGGAATCCTCCCATGGAAGGGGGATAGGTCATAGCTAAAGCTATTCGCCAGATGACTAAAGTGGTGCGTACTCAGGTGGAATAAGGACAAAATGTCAGACAAGTACCCCCTAGAGAACAAGGATGTACCTACAAGAAGTTCATGGTGTATAGCTACTCAAATTTCGTTGGAATGGAAGGACCTTTGAAGGCCAACAAGTGGCTATGGATTTAGAAAGGACTTTCAAAATTAGTGGATGTACTGAGGAGCAGAAGGTTCAGTATGCGGGACATATGCTTCAGGGAGAAGCTGGAATTTGGTGGCAAACTAAATGGTAACTTTTGGTCCAAGAATTGGGAAGTCTGACCGCACTCACTTGGGAACGATTCAAGACCGAGTTCGACAACCGTTTCTTTCTGGAGATGGCTAAGCAGCAGAAAGCTTTGGAATTTACAAGTTTAACTCAAGGGAATATGACGGTCGAAATCGTACAGGCCTAAGTGGATAGGAAAAAGGGATTTTCTTACTCGCCGGAAGTAATACGGGGAAGCGAAAGGCCCCAGTAACCCCAAGCAAGGGAAAGGGGGTGGTAGTTGGGAAGACAGCACCCATTACTCCACCACCTTGTCGCCAATGCAGGAAGAGGCATAGTGGAGAATGTTGAAGGGCCTCAGGAACATGTTCTAGATGTGGTCAAACCGGCTATATAATTCGAGATTGCCCACAGATTATGCCTGGAGGAGTGTCGCTGCCAAACACTAAACCCAAAACTGCAGCAAAGGCCAAGGCTTATGCTATTACGCCAGGAGAAGTAGACCTAGAGCTTGATGAGACGGCAAATGCGAAAGTGATTCCTGGTAACATTTTTAACTTTGCCATAATTGTAAATAACTTGTGTTTGGGAAATCTTGAGTAATCATAGTTATCTCTTTAGGTAAAGTTAGATTGAAGCAGTACGTGGTTTGTGCTTTGTTTGATTCCAGAGCGTCGAGGTCTTTTATCTCTAATAGATGTGTACGGCGATGCGAGCTCAAGGCTGAGCCAATGTCTCAGAAGGTTTTAGTAGCTATTCCCGATTGGAAGGTAATTGGTTGTACGAGTATAGTTGCAAATTGCCCATTGGAAATCGCGAACTTGATCCTAACTGTAGATTTGATTGCTTTTTTCACATGATGGAATTCAATCTAATCTTAGGAATGGATTGGTTGTCTAGGCATTATGCCCAGATAGACTGTCGGAGGTGGGAAGTAGTGTTTAACTTACTTGCACGTGAAAGGATTTGCTATATGGGCGAGTTTGTTCGGCTTGATCGGTTTACGGTAACGACTGAACAAGTTAAGAAGAGTTTGATCAACGAAGATAACGTCTATCTAGTGATGATAAGGCACTTAAAGGAAGGACCTGAAGTAATCCAAGGAATCCCTGTGATTGAGGATTTTCCCAAGGTTTTTGCCGACGAACTACCTGGATTACCTCTTGAACGAGAGACAAAATTTGTAATTTGAGCTTGAATCGGCCACATCTCCAGTGCATAAGGCACCCTATTGGATGGCCCCAACAAAATTAACAGAGCTTAAAGTGTAGATTGAAGAACTTCTAGCAAAGGATTTTATTCAACCTAGCTCGTCGCCATGGGGAGCACCAGTCTTGTTCGTTAAGAAGAAGGATGAGACTCTTCGGATGCATCGATTATAGGGATTGGAATGAAGTGACTGTTAAGAATAAATATCATTTGCCAAGGATAGACGATTTATTGGATCAATGCAAGGAGCTGCTATTTTCTAGAAGATTGATTTACAATCCAGATATCATCAACTTAGAATCAGGGAGTAAGATGTCTCTAATACCGCTTTTCGAACTCGTTATGGACATTTCTAGTTTCTAGTCATGCCTTTTGGGTTGACGAATGCCCCTGCCGCATATATGGAATTGATGAATCAGATTTTTTGACAATATTTAGATAGCTTTTTAGTGGTATTCTTAGACAACATATTGGTTTACTCTCATGATGAGGAAGAGCATAAGAAGCACTTGAGGATTGTACTGGAAACATTGCAAGAACGTCAGTTGTATGCCAAACTTAGTAAGTGCAAGTTCTGGCTTCGTGAAGTGAAATTTTTGGGACATGTGATTTCTAGCAAAGGAGTGGCAGTGGATCTTGCTAAGATTGATGTTGTAACAAAATGGCATCGGCCAACTAATGCTCATGAAGTACATAGTTTCCTCAGTTTGGCAGGATATTACCGAAGGTTTGTGGAAGGATTTTTCAAACTTTCTAGTCCTTTAACGGCACTGACAAGAAAGAATGCTAGATATGTATGGACTAACCAGTGCGAGAGGAGCTTCCATGAATTGAAGAAGAGGTTGACTTCGGCTCCAATGTTGGCATTACCAGAACCTCATAAGCCCTACGTAGTCTACAGTGATGCATCAAAGATGGGATTGGGATGTTTCTAATGCAGGAAGGAAGGGTCGTCGCATATGCTTCGCGACAACTTAAAGACCATAAATGAAATTATCCTACCCATAACTTGGAATTAGCAGTGATAGTCTTTGCATTAAAAATATGGAGGCACTATTTGTATGGGGAGAAATGCGAAGTGTACACGGATCACAAAAGTCTAAAGTATCTGTTCAGTCAGAAGAATCTAAATATGAGGCAATGAAGATGGGTGGAGACCATTAGTGTTTATCAGTGCGAAATTAAATATCACCCCGGTAAGGCTAACGTTGTAGCTGATGCATTTAGTTGCAAGGCTCAGACAGACTTACCATCGGTTTTAGCAAGATTGAGAAACCTAATGATTGGAGATCCGCCGCAAGATGTCATGTATGCAGTTGCGCAAGAGTTCATAGCTATGACTGAAGAAGAAATCCTCCTGGAAGGACAGTGCAAGGACGAGAAACTGGAGAAGTTTCGACATAAGATTATGAAATCAGAAAGGCCGCAACATTTCTCTATTGGATGGAATGAGATGCTCTTTTATAAGGAGAAGAAAGTAATTCCTAATCATGTTGAACTTAAGGAAAAGTTGCTAAGGGAGGCTCATTGCACCCCTTACACAGCATACCTTGGTAGTACAAAGATGTATCAAGATTTAAAAAGTCATTTTTGGTGGAAAAGGAAAATGCTAGGACCCGAATATCTACAAGAAGTACAGAGACAAGTAACTATGATCCAAGAAAGAATGAAAGCAACTCAGAACAGACAGAAAAGCTATGCTAATAACCGACGTAGGAAATTGGAGTTTGCAGTAAGAGATTGGGTATACTTCAAAGTGTCGTCCATGAAAGGAGTCGTACGTTTCGGTAAGAAGGGAAAGTTAAATCCTCGATACGTAGGACCCTACGAGATAGTCGAAAGAGTTAGCCCAGTAGCTTACAGATTGAATTTGCCAGTAAAGATGTAGGGAATACACAATGTGTCTCATGTATCAACTTTGAAGAAGAGTTTCGAAGAAAAGCGGCCAGTAGTTATGAAGTCCGATGAGTTTCAGCTTCAACCCAATTTGTCTTATACGGAATGCCAGTACAGATCGTGGATCCTAAGGAACAAGAATTAAGGAATCGGAAGATACCTCTAGTAAAAGTACTCTGTAACAACCCAGAATTCGAATAAGCAACTTGGGAATGGGAAGATGCAATGAGAAACGAATACCCCCCTTTGTTTGTAGCTTTAAAAAAATAAAAATAAAATAAAAACTTCAATGTATGTAGGAATTGTATGGTGTGGATGCATTGGATGAATATGTATGCCATGAATGTTTTGTTTTGAGAGAAATTATCTATTTCGTGCTTACTAGTTTAAGTACAGTAATCATGTGTGCAGCTATCAAACCCTTGAAACAGGAAATGGCACAAACTAGAAGGACCCCACGTATGTCTGTTTCTTCAATGGCACGATTGAGGGAACAAAGAGAATGTCGTATTAGAGAGCGCCTTAGAAGAAAACAACTGGCGTTAGCAGAGCAAGCAAGATAGATGGAGATATTTAAGCATCATCTCACTCGTGTGATGGATGTAGACTGTCAGGGAAGACTTCGCTTTTGACGAGCATTACCACATGAGGAATAGCAGCCATGGAGTAGTTCGAAGGAGGCAAAAAGAAGAAATCTGCGTAAGTTTGATCCAGAAACAGAGTCAAGTCGCACAACAAAAGAGCGCGCAATTTGGCTTGTACCTTTCGAAACTTCGGATACGTCTATGGACCGTATCGTTTTCATGAAGAAGGTCAATCGATTAAGGACACCGAGCTTGAGATAGAACATAGGTTGAATAAGATGCGGGTCAATATGTATTTTGATTACGATTTGGAAGCTATATTTTTACTTTTCTCAAGACTCTATGACCGTGGAGAAGACTGATATGCCCTCATCCTCAACGTCATCTAAAAAATCTACAACCGCTTGTGGAGGAGGTAGTAGTCTGGTATCTCTTCTTATAAGTGTTTTGATTAATGATTATGGTGTCGATTTCGAGGACGAAATCTTTTTTTAAGAGGGGAGGATGTGATGGCCCGAGTTTTCATCTAGGCTTGGCCCTTAGAATTGTTCTAGGTTGCCATGGTATTTTAGGAGTTTTAGAAGCCTTGATGTATTGACTTAAGCCCAAGAGAAAAGTGGCTTTATTTACCAGGAAATTTTGGCCTTATTGGGAATTTAGGTCCAAAGGTTTAGGCCCATCATCTAGTTCTATTTGCTAGGGTTATGTGACCCAAGAATATTTTGCTTCAAACCTAGTCTTAAATGTGGGCTAAGGGAGAAAGAGAGAAGTATAGGAAATGCCAAGGGTTGGCTTACACGCCTATCTTGGAAAAATTGCCACTTGTCATTGTATAAGAAACTTTCTAGATGATTCAAAGGACAAAAGGAACCTAGAGGAGACTAAAGGATTTTCAGCCAACTTCAAATTTCCACATGTTTAGACCCTTTGTCTTGCCCAATTCGAGTTCGAAGGGAGTTATCCTGGAAAGAGAAGCTTAGGGAAGTGAAATGAGGCTTTTTCTAGGAGTTTTGCATGGAAACTGAATGGAGGCTTATGGGATTTCGAAATTTAGTTATATAATATCAAGTGTCAAGCATGCATGGAGTTTCTAGAATGATATGTGAAGAGACTTTTGGACTGAAGGACAAGAATACCCTTGAAATTTCGGCTAGCACACTTCCAAGTACTATGTATCTTTACCATTTGTCACCTAGACAAAAATTGGACCACTAGAACATGAAAAGTCACCTAGGGAAGGAGAGTTGGAAGATGAAAGATCACCTTGGGAAAGTAAGAAGGAGTTGGATGGCAAGACCATGGCATGTGTCTCTTGCCACTTGTCATCCATGCAAAAAGTTACTTGCTTGGGAAAAGGAAAAGTCACATGATATTTTACCATGTTATCCTTGGAAGAAACACCCAATTGTTTGATGAAAGGAAGGGCATAAAGGGGAGAGAAGAAGAATTCGTCCAAGGGAAGGGAGCCTACAAGCCAATCCCAAAGAAAAATACACCTTCCCAATGCAATCCATCTAAGGAATTCCAAGAGGTGGTTTCGACCAAAGTGAAAAGAGGAAGGAAATCTTTGTCACTTGTCTTTATCACGACCCCAAGTGTTAGGGCGGAAGAATGTCCTAGTGGAACTCCTCTGTCCACTCTGTTTTGTATAAGAATTAGGGCTGAGCACCGACCAATTCGAAGTCAGTATGGCCAACCTCCGACTCCGACTCCAACTTTGTCGGAGATCGAATCCGACCTCCGACTCTGACTCCGACAGGCACAATCTCTGCTCCGACTTCGACTCCGACTTGTCGGAACGGAGTCGGATTTTGGACTTTTTTTGCTTTTCTTTTTTAACTTTTCTTAAAAAAAAAAAAAAATTGTGCTTTCAAATTTCAATTGTTTCAAAAATTACAATCTAAACTAAATAATTCACTTTTGATTACAACAAAAAATACAACTAACTAAAACAAGTAAACATGCTTTTAAAAATTAAAAAATAAAAATAAATTAAATTACAAACTTCCAAATGTACCAAAATAAATTAAATTATAAACTTCCAAATTACAAACTTCTAAATCCCAACAAATGAACCAAAATAAAGCAAGTAAATGTTACAAACTTCTAAATGTTCCAACTTCCAAGTTGTGCCTAAAACAATTATGAAAAATTAGTAAAGAAAACATAAAGGAGCATAGGAAATGCTTGGTTGCAAGATACGTATTGTGGCACTAGATTAATGTGGTTTCTGACTCCAGAAATGGAATTTGGGTCCTAAAATAATACAAGAGATCAATAAAAATATGTTTATAAGATTAGATATGGATAAGTATACGTATATATGTATGTATACAAAAGTATGTATTGTCTCATGCATAATAATTAATTATTTTTATTCCTTACCAATAATAAATCAAATTCCAACCTTCCAAACACCAACTTGCTCTGCTCCATTTTCAATCTGCCCAACAAAACCCAGCTTGCTCTCCATTTCCTCACTCACTCATTCTCACTTCTATACCAAAACCCACACGATAATTATTAAAAATAATAACATTAATAATATAAATAAAAGATAGATTCATATAAAAGAAATAATATAACAAACACATATCATAAACCCACTACACAGATCATATCACCAACACTCATGACTGAAAGGTACTCTTACGTACATACTGGCCAATTTTAAACATCACAACAAGCATTAGAATATATATTACGGGTACTAGTAGTACTCTTAAAACTTGAAAACTTTCAGTCTTTACAAATGTGCACAACCAACAAATGCAACAGCATACTTAAATTTCCAAATCTTCAACAGAACCATCTTTATAAGTTATAACACAGAACCATCAAATTAGCAAAATCATCAACAGAATATGTTCATCCCAGACACATTTTTTAACAAAATGGATATCAATTCTAGGCAAACCAGGCAACTCATATCTGCATGCTTATTTACATACAATATGGATATTGCACAAAAATACTTCTGTGCCTAATCTACACAGCAAATGTTCAAAAACCTGAAATTCGAGAAGATCAAATGGTGTTTCCTTCTGTGCCACTAAAAGAAAAGTATATAAAAAATACGGGTGGATTTGAAAATGAGAAAGTTATGGATGAAAACACCACCAGTATTATCCATTAGTATTACATGTTATTATACATTAGTATTACATGTTATTATACATTTTAGTGTTTATAGTATATTATATATACATTAGTATACATGTTATTATATTTATACATTAGTACTTTAGTGTTACATGGTAGTAATATTGTAAATTTGTAATAGTATGATGTTTACATACAGTCATATACTAAACTATTATTAGTCAATTTAGTCTATATAAATTATAGTATAAATATATTATTTAACTAGTATATTATTGAGTTTAACTAACTATATAATATATAGTTGATAAAATCTAAATGATTAATATATAGAAAAATACATATATTTTTATAAAATATGTATAAAATTGAAAGCGGAGGCGGAGTGTCAGAGTCGGAGGACCAAGTCAGAGTCGGAGGAGGAGACGGAGTGTCAGAGTCGGATCGGGCGAAGTGTCGGAGTTCAATGACTCTAGCTCCAACTCCCAAGGAGAAAAAAACTTCGACTCCGACTCTAATTCGGAGTCAGATTTTTGGATTTTTGCTCAGCCCTAATAAGAAAAGAGTGGTAACCCCTCGGTCGATGAAGAATAGTCAACAAACTTTGAATGTATTCTTTTTAAAGAATGCCGGAGCGAGGAAGCACCTAATGCTAGTAGGTGCATAAGGCATAGAATTCGACAAAGTAAGGTTGAGTTATTATGATTCTTTGTGTATCTCGAACTGTGGGGATGGTGGTAGAGTCCCGCCTACAGATCGTTAATGGTACGATGACTAGCAAGAACATGCGGTGCAAGGAGGGAGCCGTGTTGTATCCACCCTCTGAACAAGTATAAGAGCTCATATGATAATGATCACTCGATGAAAATCTTGTGATATGTTCTGATAAGGCAAGTTCTGAATAAGACCACGTGAATAAGAAAAAGCTAAGAAGTTTTTCTGAAAAGTTTAAGCCTCTATTATAAGTCTTTTGTAAATGGTCAAGTGTATAAGTTAATTTCTGGTTAAGACATAAGTCAAGTACATGTCCATGCACGCATATCATGATAGACTTTTTGTATGGTTATATTAAATGTGGTACGTTATGTGTTTACTTACTGAGATTTCTCGAAATCTCATTGTAGTAATTTCCACTACCATTCCCCAACCAGAATGGTAGAGGTTGTAACATGTACCCTAGACACCCAAGAAATATGAACCATGACGGTTCTTTGATAGAAGACGAGTTTACTATTTAAGCTCATCAAGATTATACTGCGAATGTACTAATTCACACGGCCCAGTTACTCAGGGAGATCTTGCATAGTATTAGTGAGACAAAGATTGACGCTACGATCTATCAACCCTCTAAGAACTTGAAGTTTTGGTGGAACATGGACCAGTTGTCTACATATTTAGAGTGAGCTTCTAAGGCTTTGGCTGATGCGAGGGTAGTAGCAAAGGATTTAGGTTTGTTATCACCCGAGCCTCGACAGTCTCATGGGGTCTTTTGGTGCCTATCTTCTTATGGGACGATGGTTATGAAGAGTACAAGAGTTTAAATATTTTTTGTGGAAAAAAAAAAAAAAAAGAGGACATCAATGTTTATGCCCATTTTTGTGGATTCACGTTTCTTTTGTGAGAATTCCGTGTTTTGGGAACCTTAAATTATGCTTCATGCTTTTGGGATATTTTGCTTTTAAGGTCTATGTTTATGTTTCGGGACAATGTTTTGGGTTATGATATTAGTTTATGGTACCATGTGCTTTGCAATTTCTTATTGCATTGCCTAGTTATCCGACTTTTATAATTTTTTCGCTGCATCGTTATTGTATATTGCTGGTGTACTTAGGTGCATAGCATTTTATCTGTTATGTACAAGGGGTGTGTAGTCTTGTGTTACATGTCCCGGTGTCTCAATCACCGTCCAATCCTAAGGGGGGGCTGGGGGCACCACAGAAAAGCAACTAAAAACCTCACCTCATGTTCTTGAGTGTTTGTGTAGATTTCTAGAGCAAAACTTGTCTATTTCTATTTGGCTTCTAGGGTTTCTTAAGAACCTTAAATCATCTTCAAGAAATCACAAGAAAAGTGGGTGTTCTATCTTCCACATTGTCCAAATGAGATTTGAATCTCATTTCAGGTTAAGCAAGTGATGTGTGTGTGAAGCTTAGAAGGAAAAACCGATTCTTACCTTGGTGGCTAGACTTAGTGTGCCGAAATCTCCTCTTGAGATAAGAAAATCTTCTTATTTGGTTGAGGAGAAAGTATAAGAAAGTGAGATATTCTTCAAGAAAATATCAGAGAGTTGTATGGAGAGGGTAAGAGCATGAAATTCCGAATTTTGCAAAAGAAGAAGCTTTTGGGCGTGTGGTCTTCCTCCCCTTTTATAGAAAGCTCATCATTCCCTCATTGGTGATTGAATTCCCTAGATGGATTGCATTGGAAAGGTGCATTTTTTTTTTTTGGGAGGGGGGGGGGGGGGGTTGGCGTGTAGGCTCTCTTCCCTTGGCCAAATTCCTCTACTCTCCCCTTTATGCCATTCATTTCTTCAAACAATTAAGTGTTTCTTCTAAGGGTAACATGGTAAAACATCATGTGACTCTTCATTTTCCCAAGCAAGTAATCTTTTGCATGGATGACAAGTGGCAAAAGACATATGCCATGGCTTAGCCATCCACCTCTTTCTTCCTTTCCCAAGATGATGTTTCATCTTCCAATACTCCTTCCCTTGGTGACCTTTCGTGTTCTATTGGTCCAATTTAGCCTAGGTGACAAGTGGCAAAGGAACATAGTATTTAGGAGTGTGCTAGCCGAATTTCTAAGGGTATTCTTGTCCGTCATTCCAAATGTCTCTTCACATATCCTTCTAGAAACTCCATGCATGCTTGACACTTGGCATTATCTGACTAAATTTCGAAATCCCATAAGCCTCCATTCGGTTTCCCATGCAAAACTCCTAGAAAAAGCCCCATGTCACTTCTCTAAGCTTCTTTTTCCAAGATAACTCGAATTGGGCAAGACAAAGGGTCTAAACATGTGGGAATTTGGATCTAGCCGAAAATCCTTTGGTTTTCTCTAGGTTCTTTTTGTCTCTTGAGTTATTTAGAAAGTTTCTTACACAATGACAAGTGACAACTTTTCCAAGATAGGCATGTAAGCCAACCCTTGGCATTTTCCTACACTTCTCTCTTTCTCCCTTAGCCCATTTTCAAGACTAGGTTCAAAGCAAAACATTCTTGGATCACATAACACTTAGCAAATAGAACTGGATCATGGGCCTAAACCATTGGACCTAATTCCCAATAAGGTCGAAATCCTTAAGGTAACTAGAGTCACTCTTCTCTTGGGCTTAAATCACTACATCAAATGCTTCTAAGGCCTTTTAAAGTAACTAAGGTTCCTAAAATACCATGACAACCTAAAACAATTCTAAGGGCCAAGCTTAGATGAAACTCGGGCCATCACATCCTCTCCTCCTTAAAAAGAAGATTTCGTCCTCGAAATCGGCACCGCAATCATTAATCAAAACACTTATAAGAAGAGATACCAGACTACTACCTCCTCCACAAGCGATTGTAGATTTTTCAGACGACGTTGAGGATGAGGGCATATCATCCGTCTCCACGGTCATAGAGTCCTGGGAAAAGTAGAATATAGCTTCTAAATCGTAATCGAAATACATATTAACCCGCATTTCATTCAACCTATGTTCTATCTCAAGCTCGGTGTCCTCAATTGGTTGACCTTTTTTACGAAAACAAATACGGTCCTCAGACATATCCGAAGTTTCAAAAGGTACAAATTGACTTGCACGCTCTTCCATTGTGCGACTTGATTATGCTTCTGGATCAAAAATATGCAGATTTCTTCTTTCTGCTTCCTTCGAGCTACTCCACGGCTGTCATTCCTCATGTCGTAATGCTCGTTGAAAGCGAAGTCTTCCTCGACTATCAGCATCCATCACATGAGTGCGATGATGCTCAAATATTTCCATCAGTCTTGCTTGCTCTGCTAATGCCTGTTGTTTTCTTTTAAGGCGCTATCTGATACAATGTTCTCTTTGTTCTCTCAATCGTGTCATTGAAGAAACAGACATACGTGGGGTCCTTCTAGTTCGTGCCATTCCCTATTTCAAGGGTTTGATAGGTGCACACATGATTACCATACTTAAACTAGCAAGCATGAAACAAACAATTTCTCACAGAACAAAACATTCACGGCATACATGTACATCCAATACATCCACACCATACAATTCATACATACATCAAAGGTTTTTAAACTACAAACAAATGGGGGTATTCATTTCTCATTGTATCTTCCCGTTCCCAAGTTACTTCTTCGAATTTCGGGTTGTTCGAGAGTACTTTCACAAGAGGTATCTTCCGATTCCTTAAGTCTTGTTCTGCCAAAATCGTGAGGTAAAATGGGTATCTTGGTCCGATACTATAGTCTTAGGTACTCCGTGCAACCAGACAATTTCCTTAACATAAAGTTGAGATAGCTTTTCCATAGAACCCTATTGAAAGTTGAAACCCCAAATGAGGCTCAATCGGTTTATACCCATTAAGACCAACCGAAATGCACCACCTACGAATGGCTTCTTGGGAAAGTTTTTTCACTGCCATAATATACTTCCACTACCCATGTCAGCACCAAATAGTGGTTTATGGGAGGGCAATCAACCACCACACCACCACCTCATCACACGACAGCTTCAAGGCACAAATCGTGTGCTAAAGCCCATGGTTTTGGCTAACAACCCATCACCAAAAAGTCACTCTCATATCCCCTCTCAACCCCTCCAACAGTATATGAATCTTCCATTGCATGTTCTTTAAGTTTTTGTCACTTTTGAAATACTTTCTTGGAGAGAACTCAAGGAGAAACTTCAGACAGCTTTTATGGCCTTCCTTGCTTGAATTTTTCGAAACCTTTGTAGGTAGATTCTCACGAAACCCTATTCACATAAATTGTTCCACTTTAAGTCTAGTTTCCATTGGTATATTTGGTGTGATTTTTAATAGATTTTTAATTAGTAAAAAATCTACTTAAGTATGCAAAGGTCATACTAGGTGATAATCTGGACATTGTGTGATTTTTTACTTTTTTGATGCTGTTCTTGACAAGATCTTGGTCCGATCTTTTTATGGTTTAGAGTTAACATATTAAAATGCATGTTGGATTTTAAATTGTTGCATGCTGAGAGTTTTTACTAAGAATTTTGCATGATATGAAAAAGTTAGAAACTGGAGGTGTAAAAGTAGTTTTTATTTTGAGTAAGCTTGGATCTTTTGTTACAAAAGCATGCTTCTGTGGTCTTGATATTCACATACATTGTTCTCAAGACTTTGATCTATGTGTTAGGAAGTTATTTTGAAAATTTATAGAGGTGATCTTAAGGGAATGAATTTGTATGCATGTTAAGGTCCGGTTGAAACACAAACTTAAGGCTCACGAGTTTTGTTATGTTTCTATGCGATTTTTGCCATGTGATCTTGAATATAATGCTTAGATTAAATTTAGGACTCAAATCCAAGTAAAAGGTTCGATGCATTCTTTCTATATTTTCACTTGAAATCTTCATTTTGAATTTATTTGAGAACTAGCTTAGGCATTGGAATATTTGCAGCAAGCACCACCGACAAGACCTCCTGAACAACTAGGAAGGAGAAAGTCTTATATCTTGCTGGGGAATCGAAAACTGTATCAACACAAAACTTGGCTACAAGCTAACTAATGGTATTACAGACAAACTAATTATGCCACCTAATGTGCTGAGTTGGAAAAATACAAAAGTCTGTCCGTAATACAATAAAATGCTTTCAAAGGAGACATTTTTAGCCAATATTAGCAGAGATGAAAGATGAAAGGCTAAAGAATGGTAGGAGCCGCATAAATTTGGATTCGGGTAATGATTCTTCACGCCGTCTGATCTTGTGGGTAATCACGGCCACAATTATTGAAGAAAAATACTTTAATCATAAAATAATTATATAAAAATAATCTTATAAATTGATGTGACTTCATATGAATTTTTTTTTTTTTTTTTTATAAAATGGATATTACCCTTCATTAAGAGAGGACTTACGAAGTTAACTTGAAAAACAAGCCAATTACAATTGTTAATAACTTCTCAGTACACTTTCGTAACTGACATGGTCAAGTCCAGACGATAAATCTCTAAAGACCTAGATCTTAGAGAAACTATCAGCTCTGTCCACAACAGAAGTTACAAAGCCCCATACTCCGACTAAGCAGGGTAGGGTAGGGTATACCAAACCCCACCAAAACCCGTCAACGCGGAGGGGGGACTACAACTCTATTCGGACCAAAGTCCGAAGGCACTACTTTTTTTGAATTTTTATTTACCTAGGAACTATATTACACAAAAGAAACTACAAAGAAAACATTGCACAAAAACGAAAAGCAGTGCACAGAGGCTGCTGTGGCGCGTGCAGTACACGCGCTACTCTGGGAAGAGAACCGATAGTCGACCTTGGAGATCTCGGACTCACAGACTCCAGAAACGCCGCGCGTGGCGTTGGTAGAGGGCTCCCCTGTGGTGCTTGAATGCCACGCGCCAAACGACGCCGGAACTTCGACCTGCGCGTGCGAGCTACTCGCCGCTCCATTTGGTGCTGCATTCGGTGGTCTTGAAGATCGGTGGCTGGGCAACACCATGGCGGGGCGCGTGCTGGCCTGTAGGCGGCGGAAAGACCCAGATCTGCGATTCTCTCTTATTTCGCTTGAAAATATACAAAAACAAAATACTACATAGAAGAGAAGGGAGGGAGGAAGGAGGAGAGGGATGGAGGGAGGGGAAGGGAGTCGAAGCTCCCACCCCTCTAGCCGGATCTGTGAATGAAGTTTTAGAGAGAAGTGAGAGAGTTTTAGAGAGAGTTTTTAGAGAGGGTCTCTCTCTCCGCTCTCTGTCTCTCTTGTCTGTGACTTCATATGATTTGTGAGATTGTAAAATTACTTTTAAAGTAGATCTGACAGATCACATAAAATCACGTCAATTTATATAATTACTTTTGTGTAATTGTTTTGTGATTGTAACACTTCTCATTATTGAATACATGGGAGGCTACCCACGTATTACCAAAATTATAAATCCGTTTTGATGCTAAAAAGTATCTTAAATGATTTGAGTTTATTTGTGAATAACAGTAAATTAAAATGTCTAAGTGAGTTTATCTATTGAGACACGTTCGGATGTATCAAATAATTTAAAATATATTTGATTTTTTTATGAGAAATTAAAAAAGTAATAGGTTCTATAAATAATTAATTTTTATTATAGTAATGAAATAATTATTTTATTTATATGTTTTACAAATAACAATAGTTTCAATGAGTACTACTGAGTTAAGATAAAATAAAATAAAATAAAATTATTTCAGATGAAGTAAATTATGTGCGTTTAGGTGAAAAATATATATCTATACGAAATTATGTCAATTGACCTGACATCTGAACACAACCTAATTGTTTACGGAGCCGTTTTGATTCAACATGGAAGAAGACTAACGTAGATAGTGAGTTAAGATGATCTAATTTTAGATGAGAATTAAAAAAATATATTATTAAAATATTATTTTTAATATTATTATTATTTTAAAATTAAAAAAATTAAATTATTTATTATATTTTATGTAAAAATTTTTAAAAAAATTAGAATAATAAAATTAGATCAGATCAAAAGGAACACTTTTACTGTCCGATCGAGAACTAAATCGTCAAGTTACGTTGTAATTAAAGCAATTAAATAATAATAAAAAAAAAAGGTTTCGGGTGCTTTGGCGGGGTCGGTCACTACCGGGCACCCACGAGGAGAGGTCTGTAACGGCTACCACACATTTTCAACCGGAATTACCAAAATGGCCCCAATTCTCTATTACAGAGCTAGAATTGATTGGCCAGCATCGCTACACCACACCACCACCCACAGAACTTGTGGTCGCCATTAACGGTCCAAGTTGCCCTCAGCCTCAACTTCTGCCTCTCACCCACTCACACACACACCCACACTCACTCTGTGTCTCCCTCCATGATCACCTGCAAATTTTCATTCTCCAACCTTAGAGCTCACGCTCTCCAAATTACGTCGAAAACAAGCCCCGGGTTTCCGAGCCTTTTTGAATTTCAACTTCACCCTTCCCAGCGCTGCAGAAAGTGGGTAGCTATCTCTTCCTCGTTTGGTAGATCCCAATGGATCCCCTCCCGAAAGAACCTTCTGCATACTTGTAATACCCATACCGACGGTGTAGAAGATGAGAATGAACAGAGAAAGGCACATTGCGAGGTGGAAGTGATATCTTGGAGGGAACGGAGAATCAAGGCCCACATTTCTGTTAATGCCGACATTGAATCGGTCTGGAATGCTCTTACCGATTACGAGCGCCTCGCCGATTTCATCCCCAATCTTGTTTGCAGGTGACAAATAACTAAAACAAATGTTTTTTACAAGCGACCATAATCTGCTTTGTGGGGTTTCTTGAATCCTTCCGGCTGGAAAATTTTATATCTACTCTGTGCTTCGGGCTGGTATCTTAGGCCAGTTCAATACGTTTCCACATAGATAGATGAATTTTCTCAGTTTGTCATATGTTACTGTTTAGTGAATTATTGTAGTACATATAATATAGCCTTTGGTCAATTAGTTTGCGGGATAGAATGAAGCAACCTTCTTACTGGCTTCCGCCAGATGTATGTGACTAATATCTGGTGGCTGAGCTGGTGGCTCCATGTGAAATTGGTTTGTTTGTTGCTGTTAGTGTTATAACTTATGATTAGTACTTTATCTGACCGGATTTCACGTTGTTTGATTTGTTAGCGGGAGAATACCTTGCCCACATCCCGGCCGGATATGGTTGGAGCAAAGAGGCTTGCAAAGGGCACTATATTGGCACATTGAAGCACGTGTTGTCTTGGATCTTCAAGAATTCCCCAATGTAAAGAATCTTAAGCCAAATTCTATGTGCTTACAACTGGGACTAACTCCTGAATAGGAAACGGGAGCAACCTTCTTTTCTTCTTGCATACTTCTATAACTGTAATTTTATCCTTTACTGTTTGATCACAGTTCTCATCTATATATTTCCTGCATACATAGTTCCTCTAAGAAAGTTTCAATGGTTCAGGCTAATGACCGTGAACTCCACTTTTCCATGGTTGATGGAGACTTCAAGAAGTTTGAAGGCAAATGGTCATTAAAATCTGGACTGAGGTACAATTCACATATTTTTGGATGGAAAACCAACATGTTTATAAAAGAATCTAGCATTTACATGTTTTGATTCTGGAGATGCTTAAATCAAAATATCAGTCAACTTATCCAAGGATTATGCCCTTCTACTGGGGTCAAAGTTAACTTCTTGATTTCACCTTAAGCCAGTCATGGTGCCCCTTCACCAAAGCTCAGTAAATTATCAGGATGGTTGTATGGTCGAGCTAGATGTTGCTTTCCCTCCTTTTTCAAGGATGGTTGAAAAGCTTAAAGTGAAGTTGTTAAGAACGAGTACACTGAAAATCACAAAATAGTCAGTGCATCATGGTATGAATCAGCAATACTAATTCTTTATTTTTATAAAGCATTTTATCTTCTGAACTCTCATTGTGCATTTTTTTGTTTCAACGTATACAAAACATTGGTGGTTTTTTGGACAAAGCTGAACTTATTATACAGGCTGAAATTCAGAAAGGCTGAGCCATGCCTACTTTGAACTTGAATAGGTTCTCTCCCTTAGGTACCTGGAATACCTGAACGAATTTGTCTTAAATTTGAAGACCTTGACAGCTAGATTCCTATCAATGTTTATTAGCAAAGGATATCAAATCCATTATCAGATTGTTTTTACTATGAAAAAGTACCCAATGTGTGTCAAAAAGCTGTTGTGAAGTTCTTTAACCTTAGGAATCCATAGTTGATATGTTGAGTAAAATCCAATAGCGTATTATTTTGGATGAAGTCAAGGCGATTCATTGTTCTTGTTCAATTATTATTCTCATTTGCTCTCGCCATCAATTTTCCATCCACTCATCAATTCTCTATTTTTGCAAATACCTGTGCAATTACTGCCATTAAAATCATGTTTTTTACTTTTCTAACTTCTCCTTTTCATCTATATTGCAGTTCATCATCGACAACTTTATCTTACGAAGTTAATGTGATACCAAGATTCAGTTTTCCTGCCATTTTCTTGGAGCGAATCATCAGATCAGATCTGCCTGTAAATCTTCAAGCATTGGCTTGTAGAGCTGAAAGGAATGTTGAAGGAATGAAGAATGTCACACTCAGTGGCAATGCCTCTGCACAAACATCTATGTGTGTTGTTAGTTCACTCGACAAGAACTTGGATGGTACATTGTGTGAAATGGATAAATTGTCACTTGGAGAGTTTAAAGAGAGATTTGCTGGCTCTAATGTTGGTCCCTTGTCTCCAACTTCTAGTGAACCGAACAGTAACTGGGGTGTTTTCGGAAAAGTTTGCAGACTTGATAGACCTTGCTTGGTGGATGAAGTTCATCTTCGTAGATTTGATGGTCTATTGGTAAATGATTGACCCGAGACTATTTTTGCCTGGCCTTCCTTTGCCAGGAGAGCATAACTGTTTTAGAAGTATCTGATACTATGATTTTGGTCTGAAGGAAAATGGAGGCGTTCATCGCTGTGTTGTTGCTAGCATCACAGTAAAAGCTCCTGTTCATGAAGTATGGAGCATTTTAACTGCTTATGAAAGTCTTCCCGAGTAAGTGACTCATGCTTTTGGTTTGTGTACCTTCTCTAAATGTAGATATTCCATTACCGGAAGTCCATAAGATACTGGCTGCTTCCTTGTGTAAATCCTATATCGATTCTTTCAGAATCTCAATCTCTGGATTGCGTTTACCAAATAAGAATGGAAAAACTGTTAGGATGGATGTGTTCTGCCATAAATATGTATAAATCTGGGGTCGTACTCAAAACTAGATCGGAACACAATAAACCCAAATTTCCTTTGATGCAGAGCCAAATTAAGTGCTCCTACTGGTATGCACATTTGACAAAGGCACATCCCTGAATCTTTGACACCAAGATAAGGTGAAATGGGGAAAAAAGGGATGCCGCATGCTCAACAAGGCACAAGACATCCTGACCTTTGGCATCCTGAATATTTTCAGCATTGGAGGGTGTGTTAATGACTTTTGCATGCCACACTTAGGAGTCATGTCCAACATTTTCCATCACATTGGGCACCAAAAAATGAGTTCTCATTTATTAAAATGATGCAGCTGGTTATGCCTGCCTGTAGTAGATTTATGGCATGCTCAAGAGGTTGCTTTAATAGACAAAAGAGTGGACTCATATGGGATGCCCTACCATCATGCCTTTCATGGAGCATTTGAAGGGAACATTTTTCTTTAATCTAAGGTCCATTTAGCATTTAAATTTTTCTTAATCTGGAATAGTTCTCCATGAAATATGTAATCGTTGAGATATTCATTGCTGCATAGTTGTCTTTGAGAGGGAGAGAAGGGTGGTGCTACAAGCTGCTGTTAGAGATGGGTTTTAGATAAAATGCTTTCTTCATAGTTTTTCCTTATTTAAATTATTATTTGCAGAATAGTTCCCAATTTAGCAATCAGCAAGATATTGTCACGAGAAAACAACAAGGTCCGCATTCTTCAGGTAAAAGCAGGATACTAATTAATTGCAATATGAGACAAGTGCCTCATGTGAAAAGTGTTTATTTACTTGCACATAGAAGTAGTTAACTTCTATTCATTTCGTTTGTGAACATATGTAAATTTATTGATTGTACCTAGGGACATGTTGATGTGTCTGGTTTTCGGTAAGCCAATTCCCGCACTGCAAATACTCTCTCAGTATGATGTTTATCAAACTGTAGTTTCATTCTTTCCTGTGCAACTATCAAATTGTTCTTCAGGGTAGTTAAGATCTGCTCCCGAGTCTTCAATATCTATTCAACAGCTTGAGGAATACATGCTTGGAATCTAGTAGATGAAACTCATATGGTGTGAGTTTGGTAGAGGAATGAATGGTGGTATAATAACCATTCAGCCAAGGGTAACCATTCAAACCATAACCTTGGTTTGTCACCTGAAAAACACCTCAGAAAGTGTTCCAAACACTTATTCACGGCTTCAGTTTGACCATCACTTCGAGGATAGTAAGCTGAAGGGTAAGACAAATTCACACTTTGTAGCTTGTAGAACTCCTATAAAAAGAGCTGGTGAAAGTCAAATCTCTATCTGACTCAATACTCCTAGGCATACCATGCAACCTGATAATATTGTTCAGAAACAAAGAAGCTACCTTAGCTGCTGTGAAAGGATGCTTTAGGGCCAAGAAGTGAGCAGCCTATCAACCACCACCATGACTACAGAATGGCCTTTTGACACAGGTAGTAGCCCCTTCACAAAGTCCGTTGAAATATCTGTCCATACTTGTTGAGGAATTGGTAAAGGTTGTAGTAACCCAGCTGGATGCACATTTTCAGCTTTATTTCTGTGGCAAATCTTGTATTCCCTGATAAATCTCTTGATTTTAGCTTTCAATCTAGGCCAGTAAAAATCTGATCTAGCTCTATGCAAGGACTTATGGAAACCTGAGTGACCTGCAATAATGTAGATCCTCCCTTTTTTAAACAGAACTCCATGTCTGAGAGAAAAAAGTTGAACTGGCTGAAGGATCTTCTGAGCTACCTGATCATCTTTGTAAGCCTTATTAATCTCTTCCAACCAAGTAGGATTTGGCACAGTAATAGCAGATAAGACTGCAGAATCTTCATTCCTTTCTCTTCTGGACAAGACATCTGCCACCTTGCTCTCTACCCCCTTTTTATACTCAATACAAACTCATATCCCAGCAACTTCGGCAGCCATTTCTGTTGAGCTGGTGTGCCAAATTTATGCTCCAACAAGTATTTAAAGCTTTCACGGTCAGTTCTAACTATGAAAGAACCTCCAAGCAAGTAAGGCCTCCACTTCTTCACTACTATCACCAAAGCCAGAAACTCACTTAACGAAATTAACTACCATCTTCTTCCTTCTTCCATTTCTGCATTTAACTCTTCTTCCTGCTATGGCTTCTAACCCATCTTCTCCAACACAGAACCTTCCTTTTGAACAGCTTCCTTCCGATACGTAACGAAGTCATGGAGGCTTTGTCCATTAAAATCTATAGCAATCATCCAAAAAACCCAGAAATAGATAACATAGTCCATGCATACCTCGGGGGTCGCCAGTCCCATAACCAACGTGTCATCCACAACAAAGATAGAAACAACTCTCTCTATAAGAGAGCACACCCAAACCAATTAAGCTCTCACAACCCAAGAATATAGGCTATCTCAAACAAATAAACACACACATGCACAACAAAACAAAGGCCTACTTGCTTAACAAAAGCCTGCTGCCCCTGCTAGTTCTCATACCACCTTGGAGTGGGTTACCCAATATGATACCCTGATGGCTCAATCCTTCCACATCTAAATGGAAAAATTGTATAGTTTCGTCCTCAAATGCACACTTCTAGTTGTAGTCCCAATTGACATTTTTTAAGAACAACAATCACCTTGCCAAACAACTCATGATGATCAGCATCAAGGGTTTTTGTGACAGCTTTCTCATCTAAAGCATCAAAAATATATAAATGCCTCTTTCCATAAAATTCACATTCTTAAGAGCATGCTCCAACTATCCAATAGCCCACTTCACATGGTGAGAACGTATTGTCCTATGAAGCAAATATCCTACTAGAGAGTATCCCAAACCTCCTATTCTTTATTGTTAGAGGACATGGTTGTAAAAGTGTAACTTGTAAGGGTATAATTGTCAATTGTATCTAGTATATATATGATGTTGTACATCAATGAATAAGTAATGTGAAGTATTTTCCCTCCATAAGTGTCTACATGGTATCAGAGCCACTATTGTCTGAGCTCACCGAAGTAGTTTGTGGTGTTCAATTGGAGTATGTTTAGTCGAAGTAATTTTTGGTGTTCAATCTCAATTTTGTCATCAGATCTAAGCTCAACAATGGCTTATGCTGCTGTATCCGAGTTCATTGTCATTTTCTGAGCATCCCGGTAGCTTCTCCTTTCATCGTTAGCGGCTGGTAGGAGGTTCAAGGTGTTTTCATCGATTTTCCGGCATCGTCTTTGGTATTGGACACTAGGGGTGAGCATGTCATTGTTGTCTGTGCATCCCAGTGTGTTCCCCATCGTCAATGGCCACCGGAAGTACCGCCTGTCACCAGCAACGTTGAAGGGACGGAGTGTTTGGTTGCAGGGATAAGCAATCCCATCTTTAAGTGCGGATAACCCCAACCAGGAGTAAGAGCTTGTTCCTAATCTGGAATAATGCCTATTTGGTAACGAGGATAAGGTAATTCCGAAACCACTTATTCTCGTTTAGGATAACCTAATCAAGTTTTAAGTTTAGGTTGAACTAGTTTCGGCCGATACCTGATACCAGCCGGTCAGAGCCAAGACAGACCCGATACAAGCTGGTTCCGAGCCAATACAGACCTGTTTCGAGCCGATACCGGTCAGTCCAGACCCAATATAGGTTGAAACAGTGCAATTCAAAGTTGATACAGTGTAATTTTAACCTATACAGGGCTGAAATTTTGTTATTCCGGTTTTTTTCGGATACTTGGACTGAGCTTCTACATTTCTAGATTGTGTTTCTCAGATTTTCAAGTTGAATTGTGGTTTTCCATATTGTGTTTCTACATTGCCCTGTATTCAGCTTCTGCACTAGACCGAGCTACTACTGCTTATTTCTTACTCTTCCATATAACCAAGTTACCTCATACAAAGGTACAATATCCAATAGTAGATCTTCTATCTGAAGGAGATCATGCCCAATCAGCATCTAAAAAGGCTTGAACCCTAAGATGTCCATTTGGTCGATACAATAATCCAAGGTTAGGGGCTCGCTTAAGATAACGAAGAATATGAAGTACAGCATCCCAATGTGAGACCCTAGGTGTTTGTAAAAATTGACTCAATATACTCACTGCATAAGAGATGTCCGGTCTAGTGATAGTGAGATAATTCAATTTCCCAACAAGTCTTTGATACCTACTTGGATATCCAAACAACTCCCATTCCCCTTTCAAGAATTTACGATTTGGGTCCATAGGGGTGTCAATAGGTCGTGCACTCAACATGCCGGTTTCTTTCAGAAAGTCAAGTACATATTTCCTCTGAGATAGGTTAATACCTTTTTTAAATCTATTGACTTCAATTCCAAGAAAATATCTAAGCTTGCCCAAGTCTTTTGTCTGAAACTGATCGTGTAAAAACTGTTTCAACCTAGCAATTCCTTCACACTCACCCTCCTCAATGCCTCCCCCAGTTCATTTACAGGTTTACTCATGTCGCTTGTGACTGCCGGCTCTCATGCCTCCACCAACCGTGTCTCCATCTTCAGATCCTGAGTTACCTAGTACTTCAGAATCTCCACCTATTGCTTTCCACAAAGATACTCGATCTTGTGTTACTCAACATCCGATTTGTCAATTTGTCTCATATCATGCCTTATCTCCTTCATTCTCATGTTTTACTTCTCAACTTTCAAAACTTTCTGTTCCTAAGACAGTTCAGGATGCTTTATCTGATCCAGGATGGAGGACAGCTATGAAAAATGAAATGGATGCCCTTCACCATAATGGGACATGGGATCTTGTTCCATTACCACCTGGTAAACAACCTGTTTGCTGTAAATGGGTATATACAATCAAATTTCATCCTGATGGTTCGGTGGAACGTCTGAAAGCCTGCTTGGTTGCTAAGGGTTACACTCAAACATATGGCATTGAGTATGAGGAGACTTTCTCCCCAGTTTTCAAAATCTACTCTGTTCGAGTGTTGATCTCTCTTGCTGCTAATTTAGACTGACCCTTATTTCAATTGGATGTTAAGAATGCATTTATGCATGGTGACTTGCATGAAGAAGTTTATATGGAGCAACTGTCTGGATTTGTTGCTCAGGGGGAGTATCAAGGTACTGTATGCAAGTTAAAAAATGCATTATATGGTTTGAAACAATCTCCTCGAGCATGGTTTGGGAAGTTTTCTAATGTTGTATTGGCATTTGGTCTTCATATATGCCAAACAAACCATTCTGTATTTAACCTACATAGTGATGCAGGTCACATTTTGTTGGTTGCATATGTGGACGACATTGTAATTACTGGGAGTGACTCTATTGGAATTGCCAGGCTGAAACAGTTTTTACGTTATCAGTTTCAAACAAAAGACTTGGGCAAGCTTAAATATTTCCTTGGAATTGAAGTCAATAGATCTAAAAAGGGTATAAACCTATCTGAGAGGAAATATGTACTTGACCTTCTGGAACAAACCGGCATGTTGGGTGCACGACCTATTGACACCCCTATGGACCCAAATCTTAAATTCTTGAAAGGGGAAGGGGAGTTGTTTGGAGATCCTAGTAGGTATCAAAGACTTGTTGGGAAATTGAATTATCTCACTATCACTAGACCGGACATCTCTTATGCAGTGAATGTACTGAGTCAGTTTTTACAAATGCCTAGGGTCTCACATTGGGATGTTTTTAATTCATTATCTTAAGTAAGCTCTTGGCCTTAGATTACTGTATCGACCAAATAGACATTTTAGGGTTGAAGCCTTTCCAAATGCTAATTGGGCAGGATCCTTTTCTGATAGAAGATCTACTACTAGATATTGTACCTTTGTGGGAGGTAACTTGGCTATATAGAAGAGTAAGAAACAAGCAGTAGTAGCTCGCTCTAGTGCAGAAGTTGAATACAGGGCAATGACTCACGCTACTAGTGAGCTGACATGGTTGCAACACTTCCTTCAAGAGATTGGGTTTCCAGCTCCTATCCCTCTTCAATTCTTTTGTGATAATCAAGCCGCGGTGCATATTGCCTCTAATCCTGTGTTCCATGAGAGAACTAAACACGTAGAGATTGATTGTCACTTCATTCGAGATAAGATACTAAGTGGTGACATTTCTACACCTTTTGTGAAGTCTGCCGATCAACTCGCAGATATGTTTACTAAGTCCTTGTGTTGGAGTTGGTTAAAATTTATTTGTTTCAAAGTGGGTTTATATGATATATATGCCCCAGCTTGAGGGGAGTGTTAGAGGACATGGTTGTAAAAGTGTAACTTGTGAGGGTAATGGGTATAATTGTCGATTGTATGTAGTATATATATGTTGTTGTACATCAATGAATAAGTAATGTGAAGTATTTCCCCTCCATAAGTGTCTACATTTATAATATATTCATGAAAAAAAGAGAGGAAGATATAATTGAAGTATACGAGGACTATACATCAGATACATCATGCACATCATACACCTAGTGAGAGAGAGGACAGCAAGAAAATATTGTAGAATAAAGCTAGAAAAGCATTGGTTGGCTACCATCCAATGGAAAAGTGCTTGGAAGGAAAAAAATCTTCATATCTACGGTGGTTCCTAAGGTTTGGCATTTCGGTCATTTCTTTCCCTCCACGTGCACTACATCAAACAAAGAAATCTTGATAATTTCTTTCCACAGGGTCTCACTGTGGTAACTACCAAACTGTCCCTTTAGCATGCTAACAGATCTAACACCTCTCTAGGCATCACCCCACTCAACCCTGAAAGTCTAATTAAGGTTTGCCATAATGTGGTAGCTACCTCACAATGGAGTAAAAACACGATATCCAGATTCTCCTTTCCTCTTGTACATACAACACTACTGTGCCACCATAATGTGTATCTTCCTTAGGTTGTCTAAAGTAAGGATCTTCCTGAGTGCCACTGCCTAGACAAAGAAAGATGCTTTGAAAGGAGCCTGTCCTCCAAATACTCTTCAGCGGAAAAATAATTTTTCATGGGAGATTACTGCATTATAGATTATTTTACCTAGAAAAAAAAACTAGTGCATTATAAAAATACTTTTAACCTCAAGCATTCTCTCATTAACATGCTTTGGCACATCTTGTCTTCTCTTCCCTATCTTATGCTATGAGAATACAACCAAGCATAGGAGCTAAAGAAATCTACCTCCCAAGGTTGTGCTGCTCAAACAAACTCCACTTCTCTTTTCGGAGAGCTATTTGAAAGTTGTAAGTTGTCTGCCACCAGTGCATTCTTATCCTTGCCATGTTGAGCTGGTTGAGGAAGGCAACCTATGATAGATCATACCAGAACTTTATCTTGGTTTACATCTCATATCTTGCTTCCACAACCAAAAAATACTAGGTTTTCTACAAGCCTCATGCATTTGTAACAATCACAACAATTGTTGTAGTTATTTCAATTATCAGTCTGTGAAGCTACACCAATGACAATGGTGTGGACCATATTGGAACAACACCATCAACAAAAACACCTAATAGCATATTAATGTGACAATAACACCCGATCCCCTTTAGGAATAGGATACATATTTTCCTCAACTGTAGTTAGGTAATTAAAATATGAAAAGAAAACAAGTCAAATACTCGGTAAATAGATAATCCTACAGTAAATAAAGTTACAAATATTTTTCAAAAAGGAATTCTCATTTTTTGGATTCTTTTTCAGTTACTCTAATTGGATATGGAATTGGGCCCTTGACACTCTTTAATCCTTTTAACAATTTTTAGGGCCATAAAAGAGACCTACAATTTCTTTGTTTGTTAAAAAGAAAAAAAGAAAAATAAAGAAAACAAAACAAACTAATACACATGATTAATAAAACTCCTAATTTACCCCTTAATAGAATCCCAGGTGAGAGATTAGTGAATCACCAAGATGAGAAGACAAACAATCATGCCATTAGAGACCTTGGCTACCAAGAAAACTTCTGCAGTTGGATATGTGAAATCAACAAGAAGGCATCAACCTTCAGGCCAGATTATGCTTGAAGCTTTGGGCCAAGGAAGAAGAGGACAAAAACAAAAGAAAACAAAGAATGGAGGAATGAAAGAAGAAGAAAATTAAGCAAGATGAACCCTAGGATCGATGCTTTGATACTATATTAAGATTACGGTTTACCATAAGAGTTACTGTTCCTATTACTTTTCAACTAAACATCATGCGCATACACATACTTGCGGGGTGTACTTTATTATTACAATGCTGTCTCATACCTTTCCTATTATTGGTTGTTCAGGAAGGATGTAAGGGCCTACTTTATATGGTACTTCATGCACGTGTTGTGCTAGACCTGCGTGAACATCTTGAAAATGAAATTAGTTTCGAACAAGTTGAAGGGGACTTTGACTCATTCCAAGGTAAATGGCTTTTTGAGCAACTAGGAAATCATCACACGTTGTTGAAGTACACTGTGGAGTCAAAAATGCGCAAGGATACCTTTCTTTCTGAAGCTATCATGGAGGAGGTTTGTATCTCTCATCCTTTTGAGAGTAAACTCTCTTTTGGTTTTTTCAAATGTCTTTGTTAATAAACAAAGCTGTCTTTATGTGTAAATACCATTTTTGGCTGAAAGTTAAAGGAATTAATTCTCAGTGAGTTCATAAAGTCTTGAATCAGTTTTTCTTACTGCAGAGATGTGAACCATATATTAGGTTAGAGGAATTCTATGCATCATCCACTATTCACTCCCACACTCCACACCTATAGCTTCTTTTTTTTTTTTTCATAGGATCTAGGGTGTGGGGCAGTGAATAGTGGCTGATGAGAAGAATTTTTCATTAGGTTAATTTAGTCCACCAATGGTCAACCTGTGTGTTAGTTTAAAAATCAGTATGTTTAAATTTGGTCTATTACATTTCACCAAGTGCTTCGAAAAATTTATTGATATATAACCATTGTGATTTTCTAGGTTATATATGAAGATCTTCCATCAAACTTGTGTGCAATTAGAGACTATGTTGAAAGAAGGGAAATGACTCACTCGCCTGAAGCCTGTGACCAAACTAGATATTCAGAGGACCAAATTGCTTCACCTAGCCTTGATATGGTTCATGATTTTAGTTGTATAATGACCGAGCAGGTCTCTAATTTGATTGTTCAAAGTTCATGTAGACAGAGGCCTAGGGTCCCAGGCCTGCAAAGAGACATTGAAGTTCTTAAAGCCGAGCTCCTCAAATTTATTTCAGAACATGGGCAGGAAGGATTTATGCCCATGAGAAAGCAACTTCGTTTGCATGGAAGAGTAGATATCGAGAAGGCAATCACACGTATGGGTGGATTTAGAAGAATCGCCTCACTAATGAATCTCACTCTTGCATACAAACACCGCAAACCAAAGGGATACTGGGACAAGCTTGAAAATTTGCAGGAAGAGGTAGAATGTATAAATTAAACTTCGTCTACTGACAGGTCACATAGGTCTCCAGCTTCTTGCTATTAGTCTTGTTTTCATCCATGTTGAGACCAAGACCTGAGCATAGTGAATGTTTGTTAGCAGACGGAGCTCAATGATTGACCCAACTGGAACCGACCATCATTGTTCAGTTTCAATGGTCAGCATGTTCGTTTTGGATTTATGATTTAGAAATAGTGGTGGGGTTTGACCAAATGTAACCCAACAGACACCCACAATCTAAAACCCTAATGTCTTACTTTCCTTCTCAAACACTCACCCATCAAACTGACTCTCTTCTCTCTCTCTCTCTCTCTCTCTCTCTCTCTCAACCACTAAGCTGCTTCTCATCCATCCTAGGTAGCTCAGATGTGCCTTTTAGTTTCGCAAACAAGAATGCCTCACTAGATTCGCAATCAACGAGGAAATAATGTAGTGTGTTTATGTTGCTATTAGTCAAAGAGCATCTTTTGTGGCTCAGGTAATGACTCAATCCAAATATTGGAGTTCTTTAGTCACCAGAAAAAATCCAGTCCAGTGCCAAACTTCTTATTGTTTGTTGATTTGGCTATTGGGAACCACTGAATGCCAAGCTCAGCACTAACAATCAAATAAGTATTTGTTATTTTGACCTGAACTAACCATTAATGTGAAAAAAAAGTGCGATTCTATTGTTATAATTGGTAGTTTACATCATCCGAGAAAAATGTGTCAAGTACCTGGCTTTCATTGAGGTGCTTCTCTTACTTTTTCTTTTCAATTGCAGATAAATCGATTCCAACGCAGCTGGGGTATGGACCTGTCATTTATGCCCAGTAGAAAAACATTTGAGCGTGCAGGTAGGTGAAAATAATCTCCCATGTTTCAGAAGGCAACAGGCAGTACAGTACGTAAATTATCTTTTATAACTTGAATTGACTACATAGAGATCCTCTGGAATATTGGAGGGATGAAATAAAAAATAGAGAATTGAAAATAGTAATTTGTTGTCTTTCATTAGTTAAGCACAAGAATCCTCACTTCCTACCTTATCCGCATGCCCTACACCACATCATGACTACCTAAACCAATTTCCAGTGTTCTGATTAAAGGCCACCCTCAGTTTTTACAGTTGCTCAGACTCCATAATCTGCATATAGGACTGGCAATGGCACAATGGTTGGGATACATGTTTTCTTTGTCCTTGTTGCATATCAGGAGTGTACTATTTTCATTATGTGAAGTCAATGTTTTGAATTGTTAGTCCAATTTCAATTAAATCTATGTGAAAATTTTACAGGTCGTTATGATATTGCTCGTGCATTGGAAAAATGGGGGGGACTTCATGAAGTTTCACGTCTTCTCTCGCTCAAGGTGAGGCACCCCAATAGGCAGGGGAACCCTACCAAAGATAAGAAAATTGACCATGTAACATCAACTGATGTAGAGAGTGAAAATAAGACTCCATCTAAACCTCGTATTTCTCAAGATACACAGAAGTGGCTCACAAAGCTAAAACAGCTAGACATCAATTGGGTAGAATGAGAACGGAATTATTCATATATCTATTTTTTTCAGAGATGTTATGTACAGCCTTATTTACATTGCCTTTGCTTTGATAATTGGATGTAACCAGTCTCCTAGCCCGGTACTGGATGATGGGCAGTCTGTCGACATCCCTCCATTCTTTGTTATTAGTGGTAGAGTTTTACAAGGATAGGTTCCAAGATTCCAAACTCTACAACTTTGTTTATGCAGCAAGGGATAACGTTTATTCATCCACTACGGGGAAAAAAAAAATCATCCTCCTAAAATAATAATAATAATAATAGTTTGACCAAGAAATTGACAAAAGGAAAGCAACTAATTACATATAATCATACTTTGAGCTAAATATCTTAAATATAATCTGCAGCTTGTTATATTCATTAGGTATTCTTTTAAAAAAATGAGTATAAATTTCACTTAGTGAAATGAGCTCCTATATGCTATCCTATTCAATAAGGAGAATTGGGTATTCACTATTCAGAACTTGCAGTCTTTCAACAAATCCTTGCTTGGAAAATATCTATGAAGATACCAAAATGAATGGAGGGCTTGTGGCGTTTATAGAGTCGAGCTATGGAACCACGTGAGAAGAGGTTGAGACATATATATATATTTCCAAGAATTATCCGCTTTAAGGTGGGTGATGGATTCAAAATTAGATTTTTGCATGATGTATGGTGTGGAGACAAGATATTCAACGAAACTTATCCACGAGTTTATGATATAAAAAGAATGAAAGAAACGTCAATTGCATACCTCTTAATCTTATCTAAAAACTTCCCAATGAAATGTTACATTTCTTATAGATGCACAAGAGTTCTATGACCTAGTGTGCTCCACCCGTTTGTTGGGGAATCTAAATCAAGATTTTTTGGTGCCCCTCTAAAAAAGGAAGTTCACAGTCCGTTCTTTCTACCAAGCCATGACAATGTATAATACAAATCCATGATTATGATCAAAGAGTATTTAGGAGACAAAGGCACTCCTAAAGGCAACATTGTTTGTATGGATCGCTTGTTTGGAGAAGAACTTCACTTTAGTCTGGTTGTAATCGAGCCGAGCCGAGCTTGTCTTTAGCTTGCCGAGCTCGACTCGACTCAAAATACTCGAGCTCAAGAGTTCTTTTTATTCTTTGTTCAAGCTCGACTCGATAAGCTAAACTTTCAATTCGAATTTGAGCTCGTCCCACAAACGAGTTTGAGCTTAAATTGTTTATTTTTTTTATTTTTTGAATAAGATTTAATAATTAATAAATTTAAAAAATAAAAGATCTAACATTGAATTTATACAACTAACAAGTAGAACCTTTATTGAGTTATAAAATTCTTAAAAATTTATAAATAATTAATATCTAACTAGTTGATATTTATCTAAAATAACAATATAATATATTCCTACATATATTATTAATACATACACTTAATATGATAGCATGTATCTATTCATATATAGTTCCCACATACTATTATATGAAATTATTAAATTTTATCGACTAATTATTATATAAATTATAAAATATACCTATGAAGTATATTCACTATATAGATATAAGTAATTAGATTACATATTATATATTTAATTATAAAAATGGCATGCTTATATGATTAGTTAATACATATATATGTATATATACATAGGTGTATGTATATATTTATCAATATATGAATGAGTTTTAATCGAGTCGAGCTAATGAGTCGATTCAAGTATAAACGAGCGGGCCTTAACAAGCCTTATCCGAGTCAAGTCGAGTTTTGTCGAGTATGTGTCATTTACAAATCGAGCAGGTATCTGCTTTCATGAACGAGTTTTTTTTTCACGAGTCAAGTTCAATTCAAGTTTAACTGAGCGAGTACCGAGAGGGCTATCGAACATACTGGTTCATTTACAACCCTAACTCTAGACAACTTAAGAAATCGCCAAATCATAATTATGGATTGGTGTTGTATGTGCAAAAAGAGTAGAGATGTCGTCAACCATCTACTACTTCATTGTGAGATTGTCATGACATTGTGAAATGAAGTCTTTGCTCGTATGCGATTAGCTTGAGTGATGCCAAAAAGGGTAATCGACCTCCTAGCTACTTTCTTGGAGAGACATTCGGAAAAACTCTCATATTGTATCAATATAAAAGATGGTTCCAATATATTTATGGTGGTGTATTTGGAGGGAGAGGAATAAAAGAAGGTTTGAAGATCAAGACCAATCAATGGATGAGATTAGGAACTTCTTTTTCGATACTTTACTCTATTGGTCGATTCTAATTAATTTTCATTGCATGAATTTTCATCAATTCCTTGTATCATTAAACTAGCATGCTTAGGCATTGCTCTTATATATATCCTGTATACTTGAGTTCTCTTGCATATTCTTATGATCAATAAAATCTTGATTACCAATATTAAAAAAAAAAAAAAAAAAAAAAAAATAGAAAAAAGAAAACCCTTTCATATCAGCTATGCTCTTGATGCTTCTGTAGTTAATAACTCTGATCTATCGCTTATCATTAATGCTGGAACTAGAGAGTTGGATGTTGGTTAGTTGTGCAACTTCATTTAAAGGTTTAATGTCAATCTAAGCATAAGCAAATATTATATATATTAAGCTTCAAATTATGCTCCATGAGTACATTTCTAATTTATTATTATTATTATTAATTTCAGTTGTCTCGTGTTGTGCCACCTTTCTCTCATAGTACCCTTTTATATTTCTTGTAAATTTTAGATTACACCTCCATGCTTGTGTCAACGAGGCATTGATGACCTTCATATATAGTTTTTATTTTTTTCTAATCTTGATGTAATATTTATTAGTGATCCAGTACTACTTATGCAAGTCTGCCCAGTTTTTGATAAATAACATATGCTTGCCGCTCACTTTTTTATGTATTATGCTTGCTGCCATCACAATCACGTACGCCTGCCCAGTTTGACATATCTTATGTAAATCAGAAATGCTACTCGCAACCGAGTTGCGACACCCCCGCGTCATCGTGTCCAACGTGGCCAAGCAACGACGTCGTTTGCACTCTATCTTCGTTCCCATTTCGCCCCCATCCCCACGAATGCTACTCTTCACTCTGTCTTCATTTCTTCGTCTTCTACATCCACACGAAGCCCCATTGTCCTCCACGAAGTTGCCGCCCCACGAAGTCGAAGCCCGCCGCAGCCCAATCTTCATCTTCTTCACAATCAGTCGTCGTGTTCTCCATGAACCCACGAAACCCACACGAACACCCGAAGTCACTGTCATCGTCTTCTCCACCACTTCCCTTGTTCCTGTGTCCCCAGTCTTTTAGTAGAAGAAAGATAGCACTGCAACGAGTTTAGACTCGAGATTCAACCAGACCCTCAAAAATGTTCAAGGGTTCAGATCCTTAATTCCCAAAGTTCTCATTTCCCATTTCTTAATTATTTTTGCTTGAGAGAAAAGCTCCTGATCTCTCTTGGAGATGATTGCAAAGTTCCTCAGTGGGGCTACTGCAATCTGGGTCTTTTTTTACTCTTGTATAAAAAAGACTCCACCCCAAATCCCAAAAGTTCATCTTCCCGAACTTCCTTTTCTTGCAAGTTGCTCTGCTCTGAGAATTGAAATTAACTGAGGTTTTGTAGTCTTGCGTGATATTGTGACTGGAAGAGATTTGAAGAAGTTTCTCATTGTCATTGCTGACTTTTGGGTTCTTTCAATTGTGGGTTATTTTTATGTTTTTGGTATAAATCAGCAAGGGAATTTGTGTAATTTATATAATCTGTGCATTTAGGTTGGGTGGGTTCGTTATGCTCTGCTCCGTTTGGATTTTGGGAAAATTTGGGTAAGCATCTGGACTGAGATTTAGACCATGGAATTCAAAGTTATCATGATTTATGGGTGTTTGTGCGTTCGTGGAGAAGACAAAGGCTAATTGTGGAGAAGACAAAGGCTGACCGTGGAGAAGATGATAGGGGCTTCGTGGGCTGTGTGGCTTTGTGAGGTGGTGACTTTAATGGAGAAGATGAAGACGAGGGGGCTTCGATAGGGAGAAGACGAAGACAATGGGGATAGGGATGGGGCTTTCGATGGGAAGAAGACGAAGGGTTTTAATGGAACTTAGATGAAGGGCTTCGATGGGGCAGAGTCGCAGACAACTCTTCTCAAATTAGAACGACGTCGTTCCTCATACTGCCACGTCGGACTACGATGATGCGGGGGTGCCGCAGCTCTGTTGCGAGTAGCATTTCTGTATGTAAATTTTTTACATATAACATCTATCTTTTAATGTTCTTTTTTAAGGACGGATTCTCAAATGCATAAATATCCATTCTTTATCACTCTCTTGGAAGAGGCTACTGCATGGACATTAGGTTAACAATGAAGTCATCAATCGGGGAATGCTACTTATCCTTGTTCAAAACAGATAACCCCAAAGGCAAAAGAGATCCATCCACTAGTAAGAAGAATCAAATGGGCGGGAACTTCACCGTAAAGGAAGACAAATAATCAATTTAATTTATTGTCTCGGCTTAATTGACTGATCAATCCAAGAGAGTAGTGACAAAAGAGCCATCCAATTATGAGCCGGAATAGGATTTATGAGTACTTCCACAACTACAAGAAGCTGACAATTTTTCATTTGGTTATACAATTTAAAAGAAATGTTTTGTTGAAAGTTGAATAAAATATTATTATAATATTATTTTTATTTTAAAATTTGAAAAAATTAAATTGTTTATTATAATTTATATGGGAGTTTGTAAAAATTATAATAATGATATAAGATGAAATAGTTTAATTTTATATAATCAAACCAGCCTATACTGAACAAGTTTTGCACATGATAGCTGTCCCAAATCGAGGCGATGCATCCAAGTGATGCCAACGATCAAGATATATATATATATATATATATATATATATATATATCAATAGAATAGAACTTTCAACCCTTTTTAGCATACCTGAAAGATATATGTGATTCATGTTAATAATGTTGTACGTTTTGTCTTTATAGATTGAAAAGGCCAAGATTATAAGGCAGCGTGAGTTGCGAAAATCAGCCTTTGTCTTGGAGCATTATGGAACCTAGCTATTTAGAGATCAACCAAAATGACAAAAACATATGAAGTCTTTTCAATTGAAGAGATCGAGATTCAAAAAAATTTACTCCCACTACTAACAAAAAAAATCCTTATATGTCAGGTTAAATGGATAGATAAAATTGAGATTTGAATTCAAATCTCACATCAATTCATCTTCATTTATTTCATTTCATCATTACAATTTTTTTAAATTCTCACACAAAATATAATAAACAATTCAGCTTTTCAAATTTCAAAACAACTTTTTTAAATTTTCACATCAAATATAATAAACAATTTAACTTTTATTCTAATATTCACAAACCATCTAAACTCATCTCTAAATCTAAACCACTTCTTATTTGCTTGTATGCCAAGTCCAGGTTATTAACTTATTCCAAAGGAGAACTGAGATTTATTGGTTGCAAGAAGTGATCGTTAGATAAAATTGAATATTAAATAGATAAAATTGACTATTACATGAAGATAACCAGTAGATAAAAAAGATAGTTACATATATATGATCATTGGATAGAAATATTTACATTTCAAAAAGAGAAATGATAGTTGCAGTCGTGAGTGGCAAGTGCCGCGTAATTAGTTTGAAATATTTGAATAAATACGGGACCTATATAAAAAAAATGAAAAAAAAATAGATGTTACTCTTTTTCAAAGCGACTACATGACACTTTTACACTCCACAACTACATATAGCATTACTCTTAAAAAATGACTAATACATAAAAAAAAAAAAATAAGGTTAAATAATTAACAAATATGACTATTAGATTTTAAAAATCTGGTCGTCAGATACGTAAAGTAAAAAGAATACAAAAAAAGATTATTTTAATAATTTAGCCAAACTGATAAATAATCTAATGTAGAATGCATAAGAACTGCAAGAGGAGTAGGCTGTGGTTCGAGCATCCTCGTTGGTTTAGGCATACTCTAACTTTAGCTAAAATTCAGTTAATATGTCCCTTAAAATCCTCACATTGGACTAGGCAATGGCATATAAATTTGATTATGAACTAAAGTAACTCAACACAGTAACTTAGTCAAATGAATTTTATATTATTTCTCACTCCTCTATGCACAAGTTCTCTATGCATCCGTGGAACATGAAGAAAATGAGGTATTAAAAAAGATGTCAAAGAGTGCCATGAGTAAATGATATCTAAAATACTAATAAAAAATTTACTCAACGTCTAGAGAAAAAGAAGGAGATCAAGGCGAGTAATACAGAAGTTTGTACCAAGAAATGTATATGATTACATTCCAGATGTAGATGGATAACAGGAAGAATTTGATGGTCCAACAAATAAAAAAAACATATCAAAAAAATGAATCAGACATCAATTTATTTTTTGATCTTAGCCAATATGACATGGTTCTATTGCGTAGAGAATATATTGAACAAGAAGTATTTTAAGGCGGCTTGTCAGAAGAACATAACTCAACTGAAGTTTCTAGTAATGATGAGGGTGACTGGTCGAGCAAAAATGATAGTGAATGATAGCTATTTATGTATAAGTATAGTAGTTGTAAAGATAAAAATATTTTTGTTAATAATATTTTATTACAGTTTTAAACATATATGCCTCCTAAATGCAAAGCAACTCGTTTGTCATCTCCATCCATTATCGACTCCCCAATTAGTCTGCCTACCATGAATAAAGGGTCAACATCACCAGACCCAGAACAAGGTATGTTACATAGAAACTTGAGTTTATATGATGATTTAAGTAATAGTGTTTTAAAAATAAAATAATTTTTTTGATATTATATGCTATAATTATTGTATAGTTGTTGGGAAAATACTACTCTTCCCGCTAGAGGTCCCATTGGGATTTTTTTTAATTAATGATTAAGAAAGTATTTTTTAATGATGTTGTGAATTTTTTTTAAATATTTGAAAGTGTTAAAAAATGCATGTGAAAAAAAAACAAAAAAAAAAAAAACATATGAAATGTACTTGCGAGAGCTCCCAACGGTGGCTGTATAGCCACTCATAGTTGTTGTAAGCCATCATTGAGGTCGAGGTGTCTACATAGAGAGTGCGGAAAGTCGAAAAAATTAAAATTGATATTCCTGATGATCACACCAGTAGCTTTGGAGATCCAGCAGCTTGGCTTGCTTCCTATGTTAGTACCCTTACCCGCACATATGTACCTATGGCTACATCTTCTTGGGCTAAGGTTTCCCAAGATGTGATAAATCACATCAAAAATCATTTTCTACTAATAAGTCACTTAGAAAAATTTTTTTTATTAAATTGTTACTTAATTTATAATTAGTTTGTATTTGGACTAATCGTTCATTATTATTTCAAGAATGAGTTTGAACTTAATTTTGGCTGGCGAGAGAATAGACTAATGGTTGATGAGCTAACAAACAATACATTTTGAAAGTATAAAGGTAGATGTCATTCACACTATCAAAAGTTCAATAATGCAATGAATGCTCGTCAAAATCCATTCCAAGACATGCCACTAAAAGAATGGGAGAAGTTTTGCGATATGTTTGAAGATTTTGCATATCAAGTAATTTCGTTGCTATATTTATTTATGCTATATGTTAGATGCATTAAACAAATATAATAATAATATTGTTTTTTTCTTGTAGCAATGGAGTATTGACAACAAAGCAAATAGAGCAAATTTAACGATACGTCATCATGTGGATTCTAGATCTTTTCATCAACTATAAAAAAAATTGATAATATTATACTAGTCCCCGTTAAATATTAACAAATCAATATTTGTGTTTAAAGCTATAATATAGATTTTCCTTTTGCAGGAACAAGATAGTTCTACTGATTATAATCTGACCCAATTGTATGTTAAATTGTATACAAATTGCGATAGTGTTTGGACTAGTCCCAAAGTATAAGTAAATTATGTAAGTTTAATTTTTTATTCATATTGCTTAATAATATTTTTGTTATTTATACTATCTCTAATGATTTCTCTTTTCATTTTTTTTAGGAGAAAATGGTCTCACTTTGGGAAAATGCTAGTATTGAATGTGATGAATCCTCTATGAACAATGTTCAGATATTTTCTCAAGTTTTTAGATCCCGTTTTGGATATTTGAGGGGTTTAGGACATTACGTGAAGCCTTCCTCAATATCATCTTCTTCTCAAGTCATATCAAATAACAAATCTCAAGAATTAGCTTGAGATCAAACAGTTGAAGTCCAAGCAACGAGATTTGGAAGCTCAATTACATCAAGCAACGGATATGGAGGCGCGATTAGAACAAAACATGCAAAAGAAGCTGGAAATTCAATCTCAAAAAATGTTTGAATAGATGCAATTAATGATGTCCCAAAACTCATCTTAGAACTTATTTACTTAAGTTGTCTCTTTTGACTTATTTTGACTTGATGCAACATTTGAACAATTGCGATGTTTTACTTATAATATTTAAAATTATTTTTTTTATTTTGAATTTATAGTTTATAGTATTATGACTATCGTTCAAACACAACATATTTAGTTCGAATGGTAAATTACAAATTATTTCCTTTGAACAAATTTTCGCCGTCATTCGAACAATCAATAAAAAACCATTCGAGTGAATTGAGAATCGTCACTCAAGTTTGAATAGATTAATAATCGGTTCGAACACTCTGCATGCTTGATCATTCAAACACCTAATATTATGTTCGAACCCATTTATCATCATTCAAATGTATCACAAATCGTTGGAACAAATATTATTGGACTAAACGTTTGAACAAGTTTTTTTAATTCGAAAATTTGTCAAGGATGTTCGACCATATTTGTTTTTTTTTTGTTCGAACACTAATCGACGTGTTCGAATTCACGTCGTTCGAATTAGATTTCCATAACGTCCAAACAGGTTCCCGACCGTTCGAACATTATTTGTTTGGTTCGAATAGTATTTTGGGACAAAAATATTTTGTCCCAAAAAAGAGTTTTCATTCGAACGGGACGGCCAGATTTCGTCCCTATAAGTATTTTTTGAGATGAAAATTTTTTTCGTCTCCAAAACATTTTTGAGACAGACATTTTGGAATAAAATAGAGATACAAAGTTTTCATCTCAGAAAGTCCATTTAGACCAAAATGGTATTTTTTGGGACAAAAACTCTCATCCCAAAAAATCCGTTCTCTTGTAGTAAGAAAAACTATAAAATATCCAAGTTTTACGTGTTGATTTTTTCCTTTAAATTGAAGATGCAAAACTAAAAGAAAATTCTTTTGATTGCCTGGTGTGATTTAATATCGTGCGCTTAAATTCTACAATTAGTTTGGTTGGCATGGCTAGATATGTTATGAACCCAACTGAGACGACGTCATTCCTGGAGATCTGCATGGTCCCGTTTAGTAATTAGGGGACTGGCTAGTCGTTTATGGGCTTCTTTTATTTAGTTGTCGTTTTTCTAGTAGTTGTATAAAATGCAACGTTTGGGTGTTATAACCAAATGTGCATTTTGGTGCATAGGCATGTTAGTTTATCAATTACAAGATTTAGTTACAAAGAAATGCCAATATAGCGCAGAAAGGGGGAGGAGGAGAGGCATTTGGAAAATATTCTGAATGTTTGTTGTTTTCTTTCGGGAGGAATTGGGGACCTCGAATACCTCAAGGCGTAGCCATTATCATCATCTTCCTTGTTCTTGATTCTCTTTTATTGTGTATATTACTGTTCTTTTCACTATGTTCATTACAATTGGTATTTAGAGCCACTGATTCTTCCATAGACGGAATAACCTTCAACAATCAGCAAGTAAATTTGCTGCCATTGATGGAAAAGGCTCTTAAAAAAATGTTGCACATCACAGAATTACTCGATTAAATGCACACAAATTACAAGGTTTTCAAGCAACAAGTCAAGGAATCCTTCTTAGTCTAGGAAGACCAAGCTGTGGAGGAGGGAGTAGTAAAGGGAGCTACGGATTCAACCAATGAAATACAAAACTCAGTACTGCAAATGGCAAATGAATCTACAGATGAAGATGAACTTGTAGAGGAGGGGAAAGAGACAGCAGCCAAAGGGGAGAAACTAATAGAGTCAATTGATCAAAAAAATTTTGGGCACAATCAGCCATCGATACATTCCCATATGGCAAAGGTGTCATCGCCACATCACCACCACCAGTCTCAGCCATTCACTTTCATCATTTTCTCATATCGATATTTTGTAAGTGAGGCTATGCATGCACTAAATTTCATAGTGTTCGATTTTCAGAAGGTGACAAACTTGAAAGGTAAGAATTTTTTGGCTTACTATTTGTTTGATGTATTGTCACTTAAAGTGATTTTTTTACCCTTTGATAGAGGAAGAGATTACCTAGTTGATGTATGTACGGGAGGGAGTGTTTTTGTGACATCTAAGAGAGGAGTTGTTGGGGACTCATTTGTATTTCTAAGGGGAGGAAATGGGAAGTTGTGTGTGGGGGTGAGGTGTCTAGCCTGTCAACAGAGCAACATGCCATCATCGGTGATTTCAAGTCAGAGCATGCACTTTGGTGTGCTTGCAACTACATGTCATGCTGGTGTAACCCAAACTATGTTTATAGTATCTTATAAGCCAAGGACAAGCCAGTTCTTAATAAGCTTGAATAAATATATTTTGGAATTTGTAAGTAAACCCAACTTGGAGAACCAAGAACTTGGGGTGAATGGGGGACTGGGCTCTATTCATAAGAACCAATGGGGAAAAAGGAAAGTTTGCAGTAACACACTAGTCAATCCCAACATTGTCATTTTCCAGTCTTTACCCATTGATGAACAACCAAAGCAAATTACTGTGACTCGTAAAGGAGTGTTGGATCCTTAGGAGGTCCACTTGCTGACTTTCCCAATATAGTTATTAAAGGAAGTGAGCCACATCTTCCTTTCCATGCATGCTTGAAGATTGAGAAGTTTGGTGACTTGATTTTGAAGGCTACAGAGCCACAAATGGTTCTTTTCAACATTTATGTTGATTGGTTGAAAAGTGTTTCATCATACACTGCATTCTCCCTGCTCATTTTGATCTTGCGTGCACTTCATGTGAACAATGAGAAGGCCAAAGATGTTACTAAAGCTCGACAAAACGTTCCTTACCGAGCCGCCCCAAAAATGTCCTTCTCTCAATGATGATGCACAAGGTACACTTCTAACTGAGCGTGGGAAGGTGGTTAGAGTAGAGAACCTTTTTGAGGAAATGCTTGAGAAAGGGTTAAGAACTAACAAGGTCATCTTATCAATCTTACTTGGGTTATCTGTTTGGACAATTGTTGGTAGTTTTGTAAAATGGGACATAGCAGATGATAATGTTGAGAAGCGGTCCATGGACCCAATGACATTCTCAACATTGATTATAGTGTATTGTGACTGAAACACTGATGAGGTGCTGGAAGTCAATGAATTCTCTGTATTTTATTATTCAAGTTTGAGACCAAATGGAGAAGCCAAAGGAGAGGTAGAAGACTCTGCAAATGAGAAGGTAAGTGAAGTAGACAAGTTTGGGAAGTCTACTCTGGATAAATTGAAGAAAGCTAGTAAGAATTCATTTTTTGGTCAAGGTTGGAAGGGTCTTGATAATTCTATGGAAAAATTACCATCAGAACATAAATCTGTCGTGGATGGGAAGCTAAAACATGTCCAACAATGTTTCAGCTTGAGTACTAAAAGGGATGGAAGTGAGTCAAATGAAAGGGTTGCTACTAAAGAAGAAGTACTTGCAAAAGTCCTTGTAGATGTTGATAAGCTTAAAACTTATATTAGCTTGCTTACAAAAGTGTCAAAATATCCCATTAATTTTCAGAAGATGACTGATGTGTCATCTGCAACACAGCCTAATACAAACTTTTATGGGGAAGGTGGGTCTTTAAAGTCAAATTTTCCTCTCTATCAATATCCACATTTTCAAGCATGGGAAATTCAATACCTCATAAGTCAAGCATTGTCAAACATGGTAATAATGTTCTCCCACTAGCTTTGGGACACCTTGGCAGCTTATCAAGGAATAATCTTGGGAAGGAATGGACCTCGAGTTATGTTCTCCTCGGCTCCACTAGCTGCCTCTTTCAGAAGGGATTGGAAACTTGATCATAGAATTGTATCACAACTCTTAACCTTGAAGACAAGATTTTTTAGAGGAGAGAAAATTGTTATGAACCCAACTGAGACGGCATCGTTCCTGGAGATCTGCATGGTGCCATTTAGTAATTAGGGGACTGGCTAGTCGTTTATGGGATTCTTTTATGTAGCTATCGTCTTTCTAGTAACTATATAAAATGCAACGTTTGGACGTTATAACCAAACGTGCGTTTTGGTGCCTATTATCTTGCTAGTGCATAGGCCTGCTAGTTTATCAATTACAAAAGTTAGCTACAAAGAAATGCCAATATAGCGCAGAAAGGGGGAGAGGGAGAGGCATCTGGAAAATATTCTGAATGTTTGTGGTTTTCTTTTGGGAGGAATTGGGGACCTCGAATACCTCAAGGCGTAGCCATTATCATTATCTTCTTTGTTTTTTATTCTCTTTTATTGTCTATATTACTGTTCTTTTCACTAGGTTCATTACAGGATGGTTGTATCTTCCACTTAAAGTCTGCTATTATAGTAGATTTAATGGTGTCATAAAAGAAAGGTAGTGATAGGGTTATTACCCACTTACTACCCATTTACTGCTTACAGTGTATTTGAATTTTTATTTTTTTTATCATTTTCTTTTAAATATTTTTTCAACATCCTTAATCATTAAGAGAAAATTAAAATAATATATAATTTTACTAATAATCACTTCCTTAATCATTAAGTTAAATAAAAAATTAAAACAAAATAAAATACAAAAAGAATAGTAAATAAGTAGGAGGAGGGGAGTTGATGACCTTTTTGCCCCTGTTCCTAAAATCTACTCTGCTAGGGCATTGTGATTACAGGGTTTCGTTTGACGTTGCTGCTTTAGTGAGGCTGCATGGCAGCCGTTGATGGCCACGTTTCTGGTCGTCAGTCCTTTGCCGAAATGGCTGCTGCGACTCCACAGCCCCTACCTGATATACATGTTTCCTCTCGTGTGCCGAAAGTCATGGACGGAGAAATATTTTTCCAGTTTTCGAAGGGGAAATCAATCGTTCGACTGAACCATTCCGTTTCTCCATCGTGCTCAAGTTCCTTCTGCAAAGACCCTCCTTGGATGCTATCCGTGCATTTATCCACAGCCGTTGGGGTCTATCCTCTACCCCGGTGGTTTCTTCCATGAAACTTCCCCGTAATGTTTTTGTAAGGATGAACACGGAGGCTGAATTTGTGAAAGCTCTATCCCATGAGTCATGCGAAGTGAATGGAGTGGCTTACCGTGCATTTAACTAGTCTCCAGACTTTAACAAAGAGCATGAACCTTCTAACGTCCCTGTGTGGATCTTACTTCCTGGGTTACCGCTTAACTTCTATCAAGAATCATTCTTAAGAATCTTCTCTGCACCTATTGGACGTTTTGTACCCATTCCTTATTTCTAGATAGGCACTCCTGGATTGCCAACTAGTCGAAAACAAGAAATCCTAATGAAACGCTACCTGCGTATTGTGGAAAGTGTAGAGTGCAGGGACATAATGCAAAGACCTGTCGCGTGGGGAAAACCATGCATGGCGAGAAAAATCGTGGTAGTAAGAAAGAAGAGCCAATTTCTGGTGGAAAAACAAATGGGAACATGTAGGATGGTGAGACATCAAAATCTGCAGTCCCTGAGAACGAGGATGGTGAGGTTGCTAAATTGCAGGATGTCATTAATAGAAAATAGATTACCAAGGAGTTAATATCCTCTGTTCAGGCGCTTAATGTTATGGAAGCAGAAATAATAGTTGAGAATGCAGATGGAGTGCTGGCGCCCAGTGATATTACGGACAGGGGGAGTTCGTGCCAAGTGCGGATGCAGGTAATATTTTAACTCCAATTTTTTCTTTTACTTTCTCGGAGCCCAACCCTCTGATATTGGAGGCATCTACACGGGAAACTGACCTCTGTTTGGAAGATATTACTATGAATGAGAATCAGGAACCCATGTTAGATGATGTAGCTTCTAAACCTGACCCTGAGATTCCCCCGCAAACTCTACCTCAGGACAAAGATTATCACTTAGACGCTGAAGGCAAAAGTAATAAAAAAAATATCAGAGAAAGAAATTTGAGAAAGTGAGAAGTTCTCTTCGGGTCCTTACCCTTTCCTCTACTTTGCCCTTATGAGTGACTCCATCATTGTTTGGAATGTCCGAGGCATTGGCACTTCTCGGCGTCGTTTAAAAGATTTAGTTTGTAAATTCAAGCCTAAGCTTGTAGCGGTTTTGGAACCGTTCCAAATTCAAGAAAAAGCTCTTCGATTGATGAACTTTTTATATTTTGATTCTTTTATATCTAATGTAGATGATGGTGGTAAAATTTATATTTTGGGATAATGTTCTTGATGTACAAGTGGTGCGGACAAGCTTGCAGTTTATTTCTCTTCGTGTGAATACAGGGTCTTATCAGTTCTTGTGTAATATTATTTTTGCTAAGTGCAGCATGTATGAGAGGAAAAGATTGTGGGAAGAACTCAGCTCTCAGTCTATGGGATTGGAACCTTGTTTACTTGCTGGTGACTTTAATATTATTCGTAATAATTCAGAGAGAAGGGGTGGTTGTCCCCGTCCCAATGCCGCTATAGAGGATTTCAATGTCTGGATCCACCAGGGTGGTTTGGTTGAAATGAAATCAAAAGGTAAAACTTACTCCTGGTGCAATGGGCAGTCGGGTCTTGCTCGGTCTTGGACAAAATTAGATCAGGTATTCATGGATGTTCCTTTGCTCTCTTCTTTCCCTAATGCTATTTGTTCCTATCTTCCGCGCACTACATCTGATCACTCTCCGATGGTTATTGAATTTAAGATGGATCCTTTCTCTTATGGCCCCTCACATTTTCGTTTTCAACAAATGTGGGTGGATCATTCGCAATTTTTAATGTGCGTTCGTCAGGTGTGGTCTGCAACTGTTGTTGGTCATGGACTCACTAAATTGGCAATCAAGTTGAAAAATACTAAGGTGGCTTTGCGGGAATGGAATAAACGTATTTTCGACCATACCACTATGCATATTACTTCTCTTGAGAGTCACATTGAGGAGCTTGAAAATAAATTTCTAAGTTGGGATGAATCAACGGAGAGGGACCTTCTTATCTCGTCTTCAAAACTAGATACTTGGCTTCGCCGTGAAGATACAAGATTGGCTCAGATTTCTAAATTAAAATGGCAGATGGAAGGTGATCGGAATACGAATTTTTTCCATGCTTGCCTTGCCAATAAACGGCGTAAAAGAGTGGTGGATATGCGGTGTTCGAATGGGATGGTCTTCAATTCGCCGGAGAGTCTTCATCAAGGGGCAGTGGACTTCTTTTCTAATTTTCTGTAAGGCATGCCGAATAGACTATTACCTGAATTGTCAACTCTTATTTCTCTTGTTATTTCAAATTCTGATAGTTCTATGCTGTGCTCAGTTCCTACTATGAATGAGGTCTTCTCAGCTCTTTCTTCCATCCCGCCTAATAGTGCTCCGGGAGCTGATGGATTTGGTTCAGGTTTTTCAAAAGTTGCTAGGAGATAGTGAAAGATGATGTCTTGGAAGCCATATCTGAATTCTTTGTTTCTAAACAACTCCCAAGATTTTTTACAGCATCTTTTCTTGTCTTAATCCCAAAGATTGATAACCCTTCTGGGTTTGATAAGTTCAGGCCTATCAATCTCTGCTTGGTATTTTATAAAATATGTTCTAAGATCATTGTTAATCGCTTGACAGGTTTCCTCTCTCGTATAATATCTTGGGAACAAGGCGCTTTCATTTCGGGAAGAAGTATCTTTGAGAATATTAGCATTACGCAGGAAATGGTACATTCTATTAATAAGAAGGCCCATGGTGGTAATATTATGATTAAGTTGGATATGGCTAAAGCTTATGATCGAGTGGACTGGTCTTTTCTTATTGAGGTTCTTTGCTGTTTTGGATTCTCTTCTAATTTTTGTGATTTTATCAGAGCATGTATTTGGACTCCATGGTATTCTATTATGATGAATGGTACTACTAAAGGCTTTTTTCAAGGGGGCCGTGGCTTACGTCAGGGAGACCCTCTCTCTCCCTATCTATTTATTATTCTCCAAGAAATTCTCTCTTGACTCATCAAGCAAAGTGTGGAGGCTCGAAAATTTGATCAATTCTCGCAGGCGCGAGGTATGCCTATAATTTCTCATCTTATGTATGCTGATGATGTCGTACTTTTTTTTAATGGTAGCTCTAAAGCCATCAGGGAAATTTTAGCTGTGCTTCATAAATATACAAGCTGGTCGGGCTAATGCATTAACCATTCTAAATCTGCCATTTATTACTCTCAAAAAATTCCCTCAACTCGTAAGAGTCTATTATTAAGAATGACTGCATATTCAGAAGGATCTTTCCCTTTGAACTATCTAGGCGTGCCCTTTATCTTGGGTCATCTCAGATAGGTGTATTTGGAAGATATAGTCTCTAAAGTCCAAAAGAAAATATCAGGTTGAAAAATGAAAATTCTTTCGGCTGGTGGTAGACTTATTTTATTGAGGCATATTCTTTCTAGTATGTCTCTCCATCTATTTGCAGTTCTACAGGTTCCACAAGCCACTATCAAAATTCTCCATCGTATGATGAGCACTTTTCTATGGGGGAAGGTAAATGGTAAGAGTAAGAAAAAATGAGTGGCCTGAAATTCTATCTATCGTCCCTTGGAAGAAGGCGGCTTGGCTTTTAAGGAATCTTGATGATATGCAACAAGCCCTTCACACTCGTTTTACTTGGAATCTCATTCAAGGTAATTCTTTATGGGCCAATCTTTTTAAGGGTAAGTATGTGGGTACCAAGCCTTGGGCTCTTGTGGGTATCAAGCCTTGGGCTCTTGTTGACCCATCTAAGGGTACTAGGTTTTGGAAAATGATTGCTAAATCTCTTCCTTTGGTTTTGGATAACACTAAATGGCATCTAAAAGAAGGAAATATTTTTTTCTGGTATGATAAATGGCAGGAGAGAGGTCCTTTAGCTAATGAGATGCCTATTGTGGACAATTCTCTTCTTAAAGTTAAAGATTGCAAATTATCTAATAACTGGGACGTGGATTTTATTCTCCAATTAGTGGGCCCGGATAATCTGGACGGTATTTTAGAGGACATTTGTAAATCTAAACCAGGGTTGGACGTGTTGATATGGACAAAAAATGATAATAGACTGTTTTCTACCAAGTCGGCTTGGGACTGTGTTCGTATTAGAGGTGGCACGCTTGAAGGGCATTCTTGGATATGCCATAAAAATCTTCCTCTGAAGATATCCATCAATATGTGGAAAGCTTAGTATATGGCCCTGAGCGTGGATCATCATCTTCGCCGCATTGGCATTCCTATTACTTCTCGTTGTGACTGTTGTGCTAATGGTCATTATGAAGAACAGAATCATGTTTTGTTTGCAGGTGAAATTGCTACCACTGTTTGGCATTATTTCGGGGCTAATCTTGGCATTCTGAACGACTGAAATTGGAAAGATACGGTGCAACCTTGGTTTCGCCTTGTGAAATTATCATCTCAAATTGGCATTATTGTGGATTTTCTTTCAGTGATTATTACTTGGCGACTCTGGCGAAGGCGTTGTCTGGCTCGTATGGAGGGACGCTTTGAAACTGCCTTTGACATCATTCATTCTGTTCGTCGGTGGAATAGTCTTATTTGTCGTGATATGCATGCTAGTTCTCACCTCTCTGGTTTTGATTTGCAGGTACTTGAGAGTTTGCAGGTCCAACCTAGTTTCTCTCCCGTTCGGCATTGCAAAGCTATTAAATGGCAAAGGCCTCCGATGGGTTGGGTTAAATTGAATACTGATGGTAGTAGTTTGGGTAATCTGGGAGTCTCTGGCGTAGGTGGGATTATTAGAAATGATCATGATAAGTTAATTCATGCTTTTTCTGCATTCACTGGTATAGGTTCTAATAATCAGGCAGAGCTTTTAGCTCTCCTTCATGGACTCCAGGTTTGTAGGTTTTTATCCCTCAATTATGTAGAAATTGAACTTGATTCTATGACTGTCATTTCTTGATGGAGAAGTAAAAGAGGTGGGATTTGGTATTTGGAGGATTTCTGGGAAAAAGTTCTCGATATTATGAGTTCCATGACTTGTTCAATTCAACATGTTTTTCGAGAGAGAAATCAAGTTGCAGATTAGTTAGCCAAGCATGGGTCTTCTGGTAGTGATTCAGTTTTTTTCCACTTGATGGAGACTCCCCAAGTTTTGCGTGGCCTTATTCGCATGGACTACTCCGGGATGCCTTCGCTTCGTATTATTTAGTCTCGTTTGTCATTTGCTTATGGTTTTGTCTTTTTTTTTTTTCTTTATCTGGTTTGGTTTCTTTTGGCATGCTGGGCTTAGTTTGTTCCTAGATGCTTGTTTTGTAACCACGGTTTTCCTCCGCCACAAGTAAGGGTTATTAATAAAATTGGGAATGGGTCACAATTGGACAGGTGACCCTAACTCTTCTCTAAAAAAAAAAAAAAAAAAAAAAGAAAAAAGAAAAAAGTAGTAGGAGGATAGTAACCCTATCATTATCATAAAAGAATGGATGACAGACATATATGAAGTTAATCATGGAACCTATAAGTTGTTTTAATGTATATGCTGGACAGAATTCTTCAAATAGGTGTTTCAATTTGACATGATTAGTTAAACTTATGATTTCTAGGTTGTTGGATATGAACTTGAAGTTGATTTTACATATATTTTAATAGTTTTTCTAATCATCATCCCACACACCACACACTATATTTTTTATTTTTGTTTTAAATTTTATTTTGTTTTATTTATCCTAAACTAATTGAATTCTTTTATTCATCATCTTTACATCATATATTTGGTAAGGAAAAAAAATTAAAAATTTAAAAAATGTGTGGTGTGTGGTGTGGGCCGGATGATGAGTAAAATTTTTCATATTTTAATATTTTGTATTTGAAAATGAAGTTAAGTTAGATTGATAGATGGATTTTATATATTTTGATATGTAGATCGTTGGAAATTATGAAATGAGAATAAAAAGTATTTGAAAAATAAATAAATAATGCATTAAAAATTAGATAGAAAATTAAAAAAATAATATTTTATTATTATAGAGAGTAAAAATGGCTAGTATATTAGCCAAGCTTTAGCTAAAACTTTGCCTAAATCAATACTAGTGCTTTTTAGGGCCCCTAGTAGTACTGGAACTTTGAACTACAGTAATTTAGGGACCCTAGTAATATTTGGAGAGTCACTGTAGAAGGATCAAATCAATATTTTATGATTTTTCCATCCAACCACCTTTCTCTTTTAATATTAAATTTTAATATTAATGCAAAATATTAAATATTAAATACAAATGTATTTACAAAATATTTAATTTTAATATTAATACAAGTGTATTTACAAAATATTACTTTTTTTTAAATATTATTAAAATAAATGATATTATATTACTATTTTGACTTTAGATTGACTACTCCAATATGGATTAACCTCTCTAAAAATTTTGGCTATAACCAAAATTTCAAATTCTAGTCAAAATTTGGATTTGACAATGACTAAGCGCTCTTAGGGTCATTTGGCATATGTATGCTCTGACTGAAATCTTTAGAGATCTGATCGCGAAGAATTTCTACGGTACTGGATCTCCCTTTCAAAGAAACAAAAATGGCATCACTAAAATCATATCTAGAAACAAAAGTTTAAAAAAGTGTCATGTGTTTTACTTGACCAATTTTCTTTGTCATAGAAAGATTCGCAATTTTTAGAATATTTATGACGATTTTGATCCAACATGTAAATATATTTCAGGATAACAAAATATCATTTAATTCAAAAAGTGGTCACAGAAATTCACAAGTAGTTTCTGCGTCAATATCTATTAGCCTTTATCAGGATGAATCTACACGACCATCTAGATTTCGTAGTTACTACGTGTTAACGGATCGTATTCATGTCGTGTCAAGATATGTATATTATACTATATTGGTCAATACTAACCCGACTCATTAAGCTTATTGTATCAAAATCTCAAACCCTAACATGACCCATGAACATAACGGGTCATTTCGTGTCAACCCATTTTGACCCGTTAATGTAAATAAGTTGAACAGACCCGAAATTAATCCGTTTGATCTAGTTAAGTTTAGCATAATTTTATATAAATGTTAAAATCACAATATCTATAAAAAATTATAAAACTAAGTACAAGTCCAAAATTAGAATCCAAACAATAAAAATATCGAAATTAAAATTCCAACAATTTTATTTTTAGGTATAAGGGTATAATTATAACTTTAACTTTCTTAACGGGTCATAACGGGTTGACCTATTATCAACCCATTAAGCAATCATCTCTTAACGGGTCAACCCTTTTTTATCCGAACCTATTAAGGCTAAACCTTAACACGCTTTTATCGTGTCGTGTTCATGTTAGGTTAACGGGTCGTGTAACATATTGACACCCCTACTAGACTAGTATTAAGTGCTTAGTTGCACATCATTCTACATCATATATCATGTTTTTTTTTTGTTTTATTCCTACTAAACTAACTGAGTTATTCTACTTATCATCTTTATACCATATACTTGCTAAGGAAAAAAATAAAAAATTATGTGTGGTATATATAAGGATGATGAGTAGAATTATTTTTAGTATTAATTGTAAGAGTGATGTTACACCAACTGAGGGAAGCTATCGAAATTTCTCACCAAATGTGCAATTTTTTTTTTCAAACATTTTTTAAAATCTCTTAAACATTTTTTTTAAAAACTTATAAATTCATTAAAAAACACTTCATTAAGCATTAAGTAAAAAAATAGAAAAAAATGAAAATCAAATCGGTAAAAATACAGTTGGTAGATATCATTGGTGGGAGTAGAGTAGGCCTGTGCAAAAAAGGGCTTGGCCTGATCAAACTGAAAGATTCGACATGGCCCACCCGACTAAAATCGGGTTCAACGGGTCAAAACCCATAACGAGTTCATTTAATCATCTATCGGTCGAAACCGATCACTCGAAAAGAAATTTTTATTTTTTTCTTTTCTGTAAGGTGTTCCGTAGTTTATCTCTGAACTTCTTTACTGTTTACTGTTCATCTCTCTTGGGTCTTCGTGAAATTGCTATTCTTTGAGGGAAACTAGTTGGTGCTGCTCGGTTATTTGCATGCGGCCTACCTGAAGATGCATCATCAACACGACAATGATGGGTTTTTTATTTAGTGACTATTGATGTTCAAGCTTCGTTGAAAGGGGCTTTAAAACCAAAGGATAATTAGTTCGTCTAAAAGCTGGCCATTTTTGCTCATTTTGCATGTTCAATCTTCCACAGTTTCCTCTTCTTTCAAAGGTTTGAATAATCATTCCCTTAGAAAATCTTTATAGTTGTTTTGACAATTCAAAATGATATCTATGAAGCATTTTGATCTTGTCCACACTTATAAAGCATTTCTAGTTGTCCACGCTTCAGAAAATCTTGCTGGTTCTTGTTGGTGGCCTCCTGATTTTTTGATACAATCAGTTGTGGTATTTTAGGCTTTTTATTAAGAAAGTTCTCGATGGCTAGCTTTCTTCTTGAAATGAATCAACCGCTCCAAGAATGCTGCTTTCTTCTTGAAAGTTCTTATTGAGACGTCATTTTTTAGTTTCTTGTCTAGGGTGGTTTCCAGTTTTCACGTAAGGCTGTATCGCAGCCGCTAAGAACGTAGGTCGACATCTATTCGTGGATCTTGTATCGGTGGTTCATCAGCCTCTTCCAGAATTGTCTGTGGCGCACCGAGTGCCGAAATCCAAGGATGGTGAAATTTTCTTTCAGTTTTCTAAGGAGGAAATACTACGCTCGGCAAAACCTTTTAGGTTTTCTATCGTCTTGAAATTTCTTCGAAACCGTCCCTCCTTGGATGCCATTCGGGCATTCATTCAAAAGCGCTAGAATCTTGATGGCATTCCAGTTGTTTCTAATATGATGCATCCTCGGAACGTGTTCATAAGAATGACTTCGGAAGAAGATTGCATGAAGGCCCTTTCACGTGAAGTTAGTGATATAAACGAGGTACCATATCGTCCATTCCATTGGACTCCAGATTTTAAAGAAGAAGAAGAACCATCCATTGTGCCAGTTTGGATCGTCTTGCCAGGTTTGTCTCCTAACTATTATCATGAGTCTTTTCTTAAAATTCTTACAGCCCCAAAAGGTAGATTTATTAGATGTGATAATCCCACTCGTTGTGCCACTCACACCGACGGTGCTCGTATCTGTGTGGATTTCGATTGGGACGCCTGGACTGGGGTCTAGCTGTAAGCAAGAGATAATTTATGAAACTCTGCTGGCTTTCTATTCCAAGTGCAAACTACAGGGGCATAATGTAAGGACATGTCGTGCTGGGAAAAAGATTACTAGGAGAAAGGTATGGGTTCGACAACAAGAACCTGTTGTGGAAGAACCGAAGGAAAATATGAATCCACCAGTTGTCGAGGAAAAAGAAGTTGAAGCAAATCAGGATTTTGAGGTAAATTTGGTAATAGGTGAATCCTCCACACCTTTGATTGAGGATTTGGAAACGGAAAAAGATCATGGTGAGTTTCTTGATATTGAGGTCCCTGCGGAAGAAATGAATAATAAGGTGTCGCCAGAGAGGAATGATGGAAGTCTGAAATGTTCTACCCGGTCGAAGGAGGCGAAATTAGCCACAGACATGAGGGAGGTGGAGGTAGTTCCTAGTTCAGAGGAAAGGGAGGATGAAAAATTACAGGAGGAAGAGGTTTTCTTGGAAGAGGGGTCCATGTCTGATCCAGAACCTGAGATACATGCGGAAGTCTTTCTACAGGATAAGGAATATCACACGGAAACAGAGGATGAAGTAGGGAAGAGAAAATACCATAAGAGGCAGTTTGAGAAAATCAGAAGTTCTAAGAGGGTGCTCACTAGAGCCAAAAAAATTTCTCAATGACAGGTTCCATATTAGTCTGGAATATAAGGGGAATAGATACTTCTAAGGGACATTTAAAGAGTCTGCTGAACAAATGTCAGCCGAAGATGGCAGTGCTGCTGGAACCGTTTCAGAGTGTTGCTAAAATTCAGATGTACATGCGGCTGTTTCATTTTGATAAGGTTATAACTAATGAGGATGTTGGTGGGAAAATCTGGGTATTTTGGAAAAATGAAATGGACGTGCAATTGGTCCGAATGGGATCGCAGTATTTGTCTTTACGTATAGATGACGGATCTGCACATATTTTGGGTAATTTTATATATGCTAAGTTTAATAGAAATGAAAGGCGGATGCTTTGGGAGGAGCTGAGTTCGGCTAGAATGGGTGTGGAGCCTTGTTTGTTTGCTGGAGATTTTAATATAATTCGTTCGGATGTGGAAAGGTGTGGTGGTCGACCAAGGACAAGAGCTGCAATGGATGACTTCAATAAATGGATTCACCAGGGCGGGTTGATTGAAATGAATACACAGGGGAGAAAGTTTTCATGGTGCAATGGTTAGCATGGATTATCTAGAGCTTGGGCTAAGTTGGATAGAGTGCTTCTTGATGCAAATTTACTGATAGCTTTTCCGAGTGCACGTTGTTCGTATCTGTCAAGGTCAAAGTCAGATCATAGTCACATGTTTATAGAATTCCTAAAAGATCCTTTTACTTATGGTCCTTCTCCATTTAGGTTTCAGCAAATGTGGGTTGAGCACCCTGAATTTATGAACTTCGTACATAATGTGTGGTCTGAACCAGCGGTAGGTACGGGGCTCCTTAAATTAGCTAGTAAACTTAAAAAGCTTAAGGTGGCTTTACGTGAATGGAACAAAAGGGTGTTTGGGCAGACCAATACTCAGATTGCTCTTCTTGAAGAAAAGGTTGAGGGTCTTGAGCACTCGCTGCAAAGAGATTGGGATAATGATGTTGAAAGGGAGCTTGTAAGGTACTCTACCGAGTTGTCTTCTTGGAGGCGTAGCGAAGACATACGATTGGCTCAAATGGCGAAAATTAAGTGGAGGATGGAAGGTGATCGGAATTCAAAATCCTTTCATGTTTGGTTATCTAATAAAAGGCGTAGGAAAATACATAAGTTGAGAACTACAGATGGGTTGGAGTTCAATTCACCAGAAGAAATTCATCTTGGTGCCGTTGAATATTTTTCTGAGTTCCTACAACGATCAAATCAACCAAGTGAGTTGTCGAATTTAACAAACTTGATATCGCCGGTTATTGAAGAAAAGGATTGTATACGGCTTTGTTTCATTCCTTCTTTGGATGAAGTTAAAGAGGCTCTCTCGTCTATTCCTATAAATAGTTCTCTGGGGCCAGATGGTTTTGGTGCTGGATTTTTTATGAGCTGTTGGGAGGTGGTAAAAATGGATGTTTTGGGAGCTATCTCAGAATTTTTTCTACCTAAAAGTCTTCTGACATTTTATTCGGCTTCTTTCATTGTGCTTATTCCGAAGGTAGATGTGCCTTCAGGGTTTGATAAATTTAGGCCGATAAGCCTTTGTTCAGTCTTCTATAAAATTTACTCTAAAATTATTGTGAGTCGTCTGACAGGTCTTCTTCCCAAACTGGTATCTCTTGAGCACGGAGCTTTTATTCCTAGGAGGAGTATATTTGAGAATATTAGTCTTACTCAGGAAATGGTTCATTCACTGAAGAGGACGTCACACGGTGGTAATATTATGATTAAAGTTGACATAGCAAAAGCATATGATCGAGTGGAGTGGACTTTTTTGCTAGAGGTATTGAGGTGTTTTGGTTTCCCTCCTCCTTTTTGTGAACTAATTCACGCTTGTATTTCAAATGTTTGGTACTCTATGATACTAAATGGAACGACGAAAGGATTTTTTCAAGAGGGTCAAGGGCTACTCCAGGTGGATCCCCTTTCGCCTTATCTCTTTATTATTCTTCAGGAGGTACTCTCTAGACTTTTGAAACATAGCTTTACGGCAAGAAAGATTGGAAAATTTTCTCAAGCTAGAGGCACTCCTCATATTTCACATCTTATATACACTGATGACATTGTGATTTTTCTGAATGGAGGTAAGAAGTCGATGAGGGAACTGTTATGGGTGTTTGAAAAGTATGAAGATTGGTCAGGACAGAAAATTAATAAAGAAAAGACGGCCATATTTTATTCTCCAAAAATTTCGTTGGCCTGAAAGAGAGATCTTAAAAGGCTGACAGGGTTCTCGGAAGGCTCGTTTCCTTTTAAATATCTAGGGGTTCCGATAGTCTTGGGGCGTCTTAAGCATGAGCACCTGGAGGAGATGATTAACAAAGTCTGGAACAAAATCAGTGGTTGGAAAATGAAAATCCTATCATCGGGAGGCCGTTTGATCCTTCTTCGGCATGTGCTTTCTAGCATGGCTTTACATATATTTGCGGTTATGCAGGTCCCTCAATCTATTATTAAAGAATTAAATCGAATGATGAGCACGTTTTTTTTTGGTGAGGTGAATGGTAAAGGGAAAAAAAAGTGGGTGGCATGGGATAGTATTTGTAAGCCAATAGAGGAGGGTGGAATGGGTTTGCGTAAATTGAAGGATATGCAAAAAGTATTGCATATGCGGTTTGCTTGGAATTTAATTCAAGGAGAGACCCTATGGGCTAGGTTCTTTAAAGGAAAATATGTGAGCTCTTCACCTTGGTGTCTCATTGACATGAATAAAGGAACGAGGTTTTGAAAAATGATTGTTAAAAGTATTCCTAGTGTCCTTAATAATGCAAAGTGGAGAGTTAGAGATGGGAACATTTTATTTTGGTATGATAAATGGAGAGATGAGGGTCCGTTAATTGATGAGTTCTAGATAGTGGGTAATCTGATGCCTAAAGTTAAAGAGTGCAAATTGTCCAATAGTTGGGATGTGGAGTTGTTGAGTATGTTAGTGGGACAGGATAATGTGGAGGAAATTATTGAGGCTTTGGCCGGTTGTAAGGGAGGATATGATGTATTGATTTGGATGAAGCTTGAGAGTGGGAGTTTTTCTACTAAATCCGCTTGGGATTGCATTCGAATACAAGGTTCTACTATGGAGTGGCATCCTTGGATGCGGCATAAGTTGCTCCCACTTAAAATTTCGGTTTCGATGTGGAAAGCATGGAACATGGCTTTGAGTGTAGATGATCGTCTTCGACGTATTGGGATCCCGATAGTTTCTCGTTGTGATTGTTCTGACGAAGGTAAGTATGAAGACCAAAACCACGTACTTTTCGAAGGTGAGTTTGCAATGGCAATATGGCATTATTTTGGAGCTACTTTTGGTCTTCCTCTTAGTCTTACTTGGAGGGAGACGGTAACAATTTTGTTTAGACGTGCGGCCTCAAACTCTCAAGTGGGGCTCATAGCTGGGCTTCTACCTTCTATTATTACTTGGTACCTTTGGCGTAGAAGATGTACTGCACGCATGGAGAGTAGTATTCAGTCTAATAGTTCAGTTTGGCTTTCTATTAGAAGATGGATGGGATTAGTAAGTCAAGATATGAAAAAGGTTAGTAAATGTTCTAGACATTAATCACAGATTTTACAGATATTGAATATTCCGGCGTTGGTTCTCGATAGGAAGTATTTAAAGCTAGTTGCTTGGTAAAAGCCAGCTCAATGGTGGTTTAAGTTGAATACAGACGGTAGTAGTCTTAGTAACCCAGGTTCTTCAGGGGTGGGTGGTATTATTAGAAATGATTGAGGTCATATGGTTCACGCCTTTAATTCTTATATTGGATTTGGTTCAAATAATAGAGCTAAATTGTTAGCTATTTTGCAGGGTCTCAAAGCCTGTAAGGATTTGGAGATTAATTTTGTGGACATTGACTTAGATTCTCAAGTGGTGATCTCGTGGTGGAATAGGCGGAGGTGTGGGGTGTGGTACTTGGAAGATTTTTGGAAAGATACTCTAGCCCTTATGGATTCTATGGTGTGCATAGTTAGACATGTTTATAGGGAGGCAAATAAAGTTGCTGATTGGTTGGCTCGGAGTGGTGTGACTGGTCTTAACTCTGAATGGAGATTTCTCAGGGATGTGCCTAGGGTGCTTCGAGGATTAATCCGTTTGGATATACTGGGTTTGCCATCTTTGCGTTGCTGTTAGCGTCATTTTCATGTGGCGGTTTGTCCTCAGGTTGGATTGGTAAGATTTTATGATTTTATGTTTTTGAGTTAACGTTATTTGTGGTTTCTTTTACAGGAATGGTTTTCTTTGTAGGATTTTAGTACGTCTTGTCTTGATGGTTTTTTTTTTTTTCTCTTGGTTAGAGGCTTCCAGTACTTTTGACACATGGTTTAGGTTCTTTCTTACTTATCTTGTAACCTCAGGTGCCGGTCTGTAACCACAATTTTCCTCTGCCATAAGTAAGGGTTTATTAATAAAATTTGAGACAGGGTCACTCATGGACAGGTGAACCTTGGCTCTTCTATAAAAATTTTAGGCTTTTTATTTTTTAATTTAATCTTATCCTTCAAGCTCTTTTTTCTTTTTCTTTTTTTTTAAACCAACTTTGAAGTTCTTTTTCGAAATTGCTTCCCAGTTAATTTCATTTCTTTTGCTTCAATCTCATATAGTATGAAGGCCAGACTTGGAAGAATGGGTAAAGGTCCCTCTGCCGATGAAGAAGAAAGTGGGGAGTTTTTCAAATTTTTTTTTTTAGCTGTGTTACGGATCAACCACTGTTCACCGTTGATCTGAAGCACATGTTACGTGTCTACTTTCCCTTTTTTTTTTTGTGCTAAATGCACCAGACCTTCTACCCCTCTCTCTCTCATCATCTCTCTCTCCAGCGTCTCTCTCTGTTAAGATGCCCAATGATGAACAGTAAAATGTATATGAAATAAGGCAATCACAATGAAGAAGATGAACACGCAGTGATAGAAAATACCTCAAAAGTTCATACGCAATGGGGGATTCGAGGTCCCTACTTCCTCCTTAGACAAATACTAAAATCAAATGAGAAAATGCTCCAGAATATGCAGATCGCATCACTAGCATGATATTTAACAAACTCAATAGAAAATTACATAAAAGACCCTTTAACTTTTCTTCTAGAAAGCTATTGAAACTTAACCGTTTAAATATACTAAACGATGTGTTTCTTACAATAAACCCATTATTGAAATAACATCAAACTGTGCATTTTCTTCTTATTAAACCAACGACGCCGTATGATAATGTTGCTATGCATTTTTCCTTTTGCCCTTATACGAAGTCTCCTTTTCGATTCCTCCTCAGATTTCACCTCTGCACTTCAAGTCTCTCACCACCGACCCTAGAGCTCACTCCTTTAGCTTCCATGGATCTCCAAACTTGAAGGTACTTAACATTCTCCCTCCCTCAAAAAAACCTTGTCCACAAGGTGTGGATACAAAACCCTAATTTTCCACAAATTTTTCCAACTGTTTTCCTCTTCCGAAAGCCCCATCCATTTAATCAACACTTCAGTCACAGCTCTTCCCCCTTGTTGTCTCATATGCTGGTCTCGCACAGCCTCTAGCTCCGGTATCACCTTGTTGTCACCATTGGTGGGTGGAAGGGTGGTCAATGGTTGGATCTGATCCCCTATCTTCTTCTTCAAGCACGACACGTGAAAAACGAGGTGGACCGTAAAAGCGTGGTGCTAGTTTCATGTTCCGACGAGCGGCCACAGACTTCTGACGGTACGGCTAAAGTCGGAGGTATACCCACACTCCCACCATGAACTGTCACTCTATTCTATTTTTATTTGCATAATTTTTCATTCTTTCTTGTGCTGCAGTGAGGTTCCCTTTCAAAATGTTGACAATTTGTGTCCTACTTCGAAGCAATCAATCCACTGTCACATTGTTAGAAGTACCTGGAATATAATCCAGTTGTCTTAGGGGAGCATACCCGTAGAGGGCCTCAAAATGGGACATCTTGGCTGAGCTTTGGTAGGTGTTGTTGTACCACCACTCAACCAACGGTAGCCACTGACTCCTTCCAGTAGGCTTAACACTTGCATAACAACGCAAGTATCCCTTCACCACCTTATTCACATCTTCGGTCTGCCCATCACTTTGGGGGTGATAGGCAGAACTGAAGTCCAGGAAGGTTTCCTGGAGTGTAAACAGACCCTTCCAGAATGCACTTAGGAACACGGGATCTCGATCCGAGAATAAAGTTTTTGGGAAACTATGTAGCTGGAACACTGAGCCCAGGAAAACTTGGGCCACCTCCAAGGTTGTGTAGGGGTGTGCTAAGGGCATGAAGTGCCCATATGTGGCGCCCCCAATCCCCCTTATATAAATACACAGGGATCGAGACGCCAGGATGGTGACAACACGGTCACACATCCCAACGAAGTGCCAGTGTGTGTACATGCAACAGTGTTCAAATAAAATAACGCAGCGGATAGTCAACTAAGTACCAGAATATAATTACAATCAAACATCAGTAAAGATTTAAATAGCAGTTATACAGTCATCCATAAAATAATTTACAATAGTTTTGAATGTACAAACGAGTGATCCCAGATCACTCCTCAGGCGGAGCCGTCTCTTCAGGCTCGCCCTCCTCCTCCTCATCAGCATCAAAATCTGCGACACCACAAAATGGTCTCGCAGGTAAGTATAACCCAAACAATAACGTAATATAAAATGCATTAAACGCAACTAACATGCATGCACATGAAAACATGCATTTTTTCACAAAACATCATTTTTCCCGAAAATGATAAATTTCCAACACACACCAAAATCTCATTTTGGTCCAAATTATCCGTAAATCATTTTCCCAGAAAATGATTTACCCAAAAATCAACTCGCACTATTTTCCCAGAAAATAGTGCATTAATCCCAAATGCACCATGCATTATTTCCATATGCACCATGGTCTCCCCTATGGACCATCCGCACGTCCTGGCTTCGCAGCGGTGCTCAGTTCCGCGCCCAGCGCGTACATGGCCAAGCACTCACACTACGCAACGAGCGATGCCCAGTTCCGCGCCCAGCGCGTACGTGGCCAGACATCCTCTAGTCCCCGCCAGCAGAAGGACCACGGAGTCGGCACGAGACCATCTCGTCCGATCCCATTGTCGCCCGGCGACAATCCAGGGGACGTTACTCAGTATATTCCGCTCCCGAGTAACCAGAGGAGCTCCACCGAGTTAATGCCCCATCTCGGCTTGGGGTCGTGATACACACGCACCGAAAATATCATCACATAAAGTCATAGCTTTTCAAATCACATGAACATGAATGCAATACACGAAAACCCAGTTTTCTTTTACAAACATGATCATGCATGAAATGATGAAATGCACATGTACCAACACAATATCCAAACCAACAAATCCAACCAACCCATCAACAACAAATATCCAATTCAACCAAATCAACCAAACAACTCCTATCACAAATCCATCCGACCCCCGAACTCCTCGGACTCAGTCCGGCATGCCAAAAACACAGTGAAATGGGTTAGTGCAAAAATACATTTAAATTACGAAAGTTCTTTGGAGAAATACTTACAGTGCAATATAATAATTTTCCGAGGATCACGAAGTTGAAAAAGGCGACGTTTGAGCAACACCACAGTGTAAAATACACTGTGGCCGTGAGTCACAAATACCAACTTTTCAACGAGGACAAACGAAGACCCAAGATTGATAGGGTAGGGCCTAGGGAGGTCGGTGAAGCTAGTGGTGGTGGTGGTTTGCCGTGGGTGGCGGCGCAAGGGGTGGTTTTAGGCCAAAAATGTGCGAATCGGAGATGGACTTGGTGGGGCTTCACCGGTGACGGATCGGAGCTGGGGTTGGGTCCAATGGGTTGCCAAGAGGCCGGGGATGAAGTGGTAGAAAGATGGTGGCCGGAGGTGGCGCGACGGCGGCGCAGTGGTGCATGGAACGCCGCGGCTTCAATGGGTTCGTGGTGGTTAACGGCGGCGATGGAGGAGCTGGAAATGGAGGGAGGTGATCGCCGGCGGCAGGGGGAGCGGTGGAGCCGGGCGGTGTCGACCACCGCCGGCGCACGGCGGCGGGCTGGGGAAGAAGCCACGCACGGCGAGAGAGAGAGAGAGAGAGAGAGAGAGAGAAGAACTCGCGCACCTGGGGAGGAAACCGGGAGAAGAAAAAGAAAAAGAAAAAAAAAAAAAAAGAAAAGAAGAAAAGAAAAAGAAAAGGAAAAGAAAAATAGAGGGAAAAGAAATGAGGTCCAATCCTCATAACTTGGGTCACAAAAAAATGATCCAACGGAAACGATTTCAAAACCTCAAGTTCAATAAAATAATTTAAACGTAATGGTAAAGTCAAATTGAAATAATTAAATCCCACAGTAATTAAATAAATATTAAAAGCAATTTAAATGCATAACAATAAATAAATATTAAGAAAGCACATAAAAATAATTTTCACCAAATAAAAATCATGGAAATAAACTCATTCAAAATCCAACCAATTTAAAATAAGAGAATAAATTTTAATTACATAAAAATAATTCCTTCAGTAAAAATACACTAAAATACGGGGTGTTACATCCTCCCCCCTTAAAAAAAAATTTCGTCCTCGAAATTGGCAAGGTCAACATTAAGACTAAGACAGGAATAAGATTCAACTAAGAGCAGACTAAGAACATACCGCCAAAATAGTCCGGCAAGGCCACTCTATAAGCAACAAGCGCAACCTTCTCTACGATCTGAAAATGGCCAACATATCTTGGACATCGACAATCGCCCAAATTGAGTTCTTCCCACTAGGAGTCCTCGGCAACCCTACCACAAAATCCATAGAAATATCATCCCACTTCCACTCTAGAATAGGGAGAGGTTGAAGTCTACCTTGATGCTCAACCTTAACTAGACGGCACGTGGCACATTCCTCAATGAGCATGGCACTATCCATCATACTCATTTTTGTCCCCCAATGACACATCACGACCAGTATTCCTAGAGTGACTGCTATCCAAAAATCTCATTTCCTCGAGAACCTTAATACAACATCCATTAAATTCCAATGATCAAAAGCCCTTACAATAATATGTGCCAACTGCAATCAACTCCTATGCTCCAACTTCTAAACCTTTATTGAATTCTACTATTGGAAACCTAATAGCCACTTCCAATGTTAACCATCAATAACAAATTGCACAACCAAATGATTAATCTCCAATTACAAATATCTTCCCAAAATTTAAGTCACCATTAATTCTTCAAATCAGCACAATTTGAACTCCTGACTACAACAAAAATACCACGCTTCTGCTGCGCACTCTGATATTCGCCACATGTATAAAACATTACGTTCTCATGAAACTAACACCATCGAGTACAAGGTGGCTCCATTCCTACTAACCAAAACCCTTGTCACAATTTGGTAGAAAAACACTCTCTCCCAAAACCACAAGTTATAACTCAAATTCCTCAATTAACTTCTGCTGCCTTGATCAAAATCAAATTCTATAAAATACAACCATGATCAAAGACAGAAACCCAATATCAAACAACCTCAGCATCCCAAATTGAAAATAAACAACCTCAACCCAAAATACACTCATCTCCTCTAAGATAAGAAACATCCCTTAAAAGACTCAACTCCAACCTAGCGAATCAAAAAGAGTGCCTAGAGACTTCTACCTAACAACCTAAACCCGAAAGCTCACCATCTACATTCTAAACATCATCTAATCTAACGGTGACTAAACTCACAGCGAACCACCATTGACTTCACCAAAACATTAACAAAACTTCCTTGGTAACTCGCCCACCTATTTCTACTCCAATAAGCTAGTATTAACACAACTAGTTCCTTCAATAGCACATCACTATTAAACCTCAGGGCAAACCATACTGATCAAATCTTCAATCTATCAAAAGCCATTGCAAAGCACCCAAGGATCCTAATGCTTTATTACCCCCACATACTTGATCATATCATTCATCGCTAACGTCTAAACTTCAACTTCCAAGATCTTATCATATACCATACGTGACATCCTATCAATCTCTCTTCAAGTTAAATAACAATGTCCTTCATTCAACCAACTAGATGCTCAAACTCCAAAAGAAAGTATAACCTTAAAATTTAAATTCCTAGGTAACCTCAAGTCACAATTAATTCCTGAAGATAATCACAATAACTATTCCCAACCATGATTCATTAAGTAACCCACTTCAATTGCACACTTCGATCGACTCACCAAAAACTCCAAGCCAAGGTCTCTTGAATTACTACTATTGTGTCGACTCCTCTTCCACACCTACCAAAACCACTTCTTTCAAACCAAAATGAGACTAGGACCTATACTCTCCGAAATCCATAACCACTCACCACTACTATACATCAATCTTACGCACCCTTAGCCAAAACCAATAATCCTCCAAACGTGCAGGTGGTCATCATTACCATTTCCATCACTAAACCTATATCCTCGAAATCAATAAGAATCATTTCTTTAATCGTCACCATCTATTATCTTTAAAATTGATATGGATTAAATCCTCAACCTGACACTGTAACCTCAAGCTAAAAACAATTATTAACTGAACTAGATCAACATCCTCCATCTCCAAAGAAATTCTCCCCTAAAAAAATTCTCATATCAATAACTCAACTCAGATCAATCCTATTTTAATTCAGCCATTCAACTCTGCAATTCTAAAACCTTAACCCAGATATAAATCATTTCCTGAAATCCTCAAGATCGATGAACTCAAATCTAAAACATTCGCCTTATAAAACTTGTAAATTCTAAAACCCCAAATGTTATCAAATTGCTTATCGAGGTCGGCAAGATCAAAAACTTCTAGTCTAAGTAATCTCTTAATTGCTTGTTGAACCTACCAGCTTAAATCCCATTAACTTATTTTCTAAAAAAAAAACTATGGGGCCACAAACCTTAGATGAACTTCTCATAAACCTAACATTGAAATTCGTTGAACTTACAACCTCCTACCCCAAAGACTCATTACCTAAATTCTACGGAACCTAAATCCTCAATTATCCTAAGCAATTAAAAACTATTCTCCTCCTTAGCAGCAACTTGAGTACCTAATCCAAAGAGTTCTCCCAGACCCTGATATTCGAGCCTTGATATTAAAACAACCAATCACCAAGAGTACAGGCCTACTATACCAATGTTTAAGCCTAACAATGGCCTTCTCAGTCGTACCATCTTCCTGTCATAACATAACCCTTAACCCGCCTTTCAATTTCGAACAAAACAAAATAAAATAAAATTTCATAAATAAAATAACATACGACAAAATGCATAAAACCAATGAAGTAGTTCACCATAAAATAAATATAACAATAAAATAATCCACCATAAAATAAAACAATTAAATTAAAATGACATACAAATAAATAAATAAATAACAAACTTATTATACAATAAAATAAATAAACAACAGAATTATTATACAATAAAATAAATAAAACCAATAAAACCATACTCAACCAAAGGTAAACACTAATTAAAGCAATAAAATCAAATAAATCAAATAACATCAATTAACATAAAATAAAATAGCAATAAACTCATAATATAAAATAAATAACTTAACTTACACCACTTAAACAAAAATTTTATTATTTTAAAATAATAATAAAAATAATTTTCTGGTACTATCCTAAAGGACACGTGGTTTTACCCAGAGCCGAACTGCTCTGATACCACCTGTGGCGCCCCCAATCCCCCTTATATAAATACACAGGGATCGAGACGCCAGGATGGTGACAACACGGTCACACATCCCAACGAAGTGCCAGTGTGTGTACATGCAACAGTGTTCAAATAAAATAACGCAGCGGATAGTCAACTAAGTACCAGAATATAATTACAATCAAACATCAGTAAAGATTTAAATAGCAGTTATACAGTCATCCATAAAATAATTTACAATAGTTTTGAATGTACAAACGAGTGATCCCAGATCACTCCTCAGGCGGAGCCGTCTCCTCAGGCTCGCCCTCCTCCTCCTCATCAGCATCAAAATCTGCGACACCACAAAATGGTCTCGCAGGTAAGTATAACCCAAACAATAACGTAATATAAAATGCATTAAACGCAACTAACATGCATGCACATGAAAACATGCATTTTTCCACAAAACATCATTTTTCCCGAAAATGATAAATTTCCAACACACACCAAAATCTCATTTTGGTCCAAATTATCCGTAAATCATTTTCCCAGAAAATGATTTACCCAAAAATCAACTCGCACTATTTTCCCAGAAAATAGTGCATTAATCCCAAATGCACCATGCATTATTTCCATATGCACCATGGTCTCCCCTATGGACCATCCGCACGTCCTGGCTTCGCAGCGGTGCTCAGTTCCGCGCCCAGCGCGTACATGGCCAAGCACTCACACTACGCAACGAGCGATGCCCAGTTCCGCGCCCAGCGCGTACGTGGCCAGACATCCTCTAGTCCCCGCCAGCAGAAGGACCACGGAGTCGGCACGAGACCATCTCGTCCGATCCCATTGTCGCCCGGCGACAATCCAGGGGACGTTACTCAGTATATTCCGCTCCCGAGTAACCAGAGGAGCTCCACCGAGTTAATGCCCCATCTCGGCTTGGGGTCGTGATACACACGCACCGAAAATATCATCACATAAAGTCATAGCTTTTCAAATCACATGAACATGAATGCAATACACGAAAACCCAGTTTTCTTTTACAAACATGATCATGCATGAAATGATGAAATGCACATGTACCAACACAATATCCAAACCAACAAATCCAACCAACCCATCAACAACAAATATCCAATTCAACCAAATCAACCAAACAACTCCTATCACAAATCCATCCGACCCCCGAACTCCTCGGACTCAGTCCGGCATGCCAAAAACACAGTGAAATGGGTTAGTGCAAAAATACATTTAAATTACGAAAGTTCTTTGGAGAAATACTTACAGTGCAATATAATAATTTTCCGAGGATCACGAAGTTGAAAAAGGCGACGTTTGAGCAACACCACAGTGTAAAATACACTGTGGCCGTGAGTCACAAATACCAACTTTTCAACGAGGACAAACGAAGACCCAAGATTGATAGGGTAGGGCCTAGGGAGGTCGGTGAAACTAGTGGTGGTGGTGGTTTGCCGTGGGTGGCGGCGCAAGGGTGGTTTTAGGCCAAAAATGTGCGAATCGGAGATGGACTTGGTGGGGCTTCACCGGTGACGGATCGGAGCTGGGGTTGGGTCCAATGGGTTGCCAAGAGGCCGGGGATGAAGTGGTAGAAAGATGGTGGCCGGAGGTGGCGCGACGGCGGCGCAGTGGTGCATGGAACGCCGCGGCTTCAATGGGTTCGTGGTGGTTAACGGCGGCGATGGAGGAGCTGGAAATGGAGGGAGGTGATCGCCGGCGGCAGGGGGAGCGGTGGAGCCGGGCGGTGTCGACCACCGCCGGCGCACGGCGGCGGGCTGGGGAAGAAGCCACGCACGGCGAGAGAGAGAGAGAGAGAGAGAGAGAGAGAAGAACTCGCGCACCCGGGGAGGAAACCGGGAGAAGAAAAAGAAAAAGAAAAAAAAAAAAAGAAAGGAAGAAAAGAAAAAGAAAAGGAAAAGAAAAATAGAGGGAAAAGAAATGAGGTCCAATCCTCATAACTTGGGTCACAAAAAAATGATCCAACGGAAACGATTTCAAAACCTCAAGTTCAATAAAATAATTTAAACGTAATGGTAAAGTCAAATTGAAATAATTAAATCCCACAGTAATTAAATAAATATTAAAAGCAATTTAAATGCATAACAATAAATAAATATTAAGAAAGCACATAAAAATAATTTTCACCAAATAAAAATCATGGAAATAAACTCATTCAAAATCCAACCAATTTAAAATAAGAGAATAAATTTTAATTACATAAAAATAATTCCTTCAGTAAAAATACACTAAAATACGGGGTGTTACACCATATTTGATGAACCGATCAACCACCGCAAAGATAACTGAGTACCCTTTTGATTTCGGCAACCCTTCGATGAAATCCATTGAAATATCCATACAGGCCCATTGAGGTATAGGGAGGGGTTGTAGGAGTCTAGCTGGGGGTGACGTTTCATACTTGGAGGCTTGACATGTCTCACACTCCCTAACCCATTTTTTATGTCTTTTTTCATAACTGTCCAGTAGAAGTCCCTCTTGGCTCTTTGGTATGTCTTCAAATAGCATGAGTGTCTAGCCATGGGGTCGGTGTGTATAAAATGTAGTACCTTTAGTTTAAAGGGGGAATTGGGCACAATGAGAATTCTCCCTTTTCCTTAGAATCAGCCCTTGCTGTAGTGTTGTTCCCTTAGGAACCTCTTAATGATTCAACAATTTCCCCATCAAGGGAAAGTATTCCTCACCGTTTTGATAACTTTTCTTTAATTCCCCCACCCAATCAGCAGTAGGGAATGAGATTTGTGCACACAACCCCAAGTCTTCCTCCCTTCTTGAAAGAGCGTTTACCACTACATTTGTTTTGCCCCTTTTGTACTCAATAAAAAAGTCGTATCCCATTAGCTTAGTAATCCACTTCTATTGTGCCTCAGTTCCCACACGTTGTTCTAGTAGAAATTTAAGTGCTTGTTGGTCTACTTTAATGACAAAAGGTTGCCCAATAAGGTACGACCTCCACTTTGCATGGCCCTGACTAACGCAAGTAGCTCATTCTCAAATGTCGACAACAAGAGTGCCTTGCCCTTAAGGGCTTGACTGAGATAGTAGATAGGCTGTCCGGATTGCATTAAGATTGCCCTAATGCCCTTCCCGCTAGCATCACACTCAATTACAAACGGCTTGTTGAAATCAGGTAGTTTTAGCACTGGTGGGTGGGAAACAACTTGCTTTAGGGCTGCAAACGCCTTGCTGGCCTCTAAGTCCCGAGAAAAGGAGGTGAGAGGGGCAGCAATAAGCCCATAATTCTTGATGAACTTCCGGTAGTATCTTGTGAGCCCTAGGAATCCTCGTAAGGCCTTCACATTCTTAGGCTCAAGCCATTCCAGCATAGAGGTAATCTTAGAAGAATCAATCATTACACCCTTAGCACTTATGATATGGCCCAAGTAATCAACTTCCTCCACGGCAAACCGACACTTGGATTTTTTTTGCGTATAAACAGTGTTGTTTTAGCATGCTTAAAATAGCCCTCAAATGATCCACATGCTCCTCCCGAGACTTACCATACACCAAGATGTCGTAAAAAAGACAAGCACAAATTTCATTAAAAAATGTTTGAATCCATCATTCATTAACCCTTGGAAAGTTGCCGGGGCGTTGGTGAGGCCAAAATGCATCACCAAGAACTCATAATGTCTGTCATGAGTACGAAAAGCCGTCTTAGGAATGTCACTAGGCACCACTCTCACTTGGTGATAGCCCGATCATAAATCAATCTTAGAAAAAAATCACCGACCCAAAGAGTTCATCCAGCAACTCATCTATCACTCGAATAGGAAACTTTGCCTTTACAGTTTCCTTGTTAAGTGTCCTATAATCCACGCAAAGCCGCCATCTGTCATCGGCTTTACGGACTAGCAAAACAAGGGAGGAAAAGGGACTAGACTAGGTCTAATCACTCCAGATTTCAACAACTCAGCCACAATCTTTTCTATTTATGTTTTCTGGTAATAAGGGTATCTATATGGCCTGTTTGTTATGGGTTGAGTGCCTTCTTTGAGTAGTATTTGGTGGTCATGAGTACGAAGTGGGGGTAGCCCTTGAGGTTCATTGAATACCTCTTTGAACTCATCTAACAAGTCTGAAAACTGTTCATCAATTAATTCCCTCTCCCTTCACATACAATCTGCAAAAGAATGCCCTTCCCCTTAGCCATTGTTGCCTTAAGCAACTATTGACTACCTTCCACAACCAGGGACTCAACTTCAACCCTCTCTACTCAATAATTCGGCCATCACACCCAAAAGTCATTATGAGCTTCAAAAAATCCCAAGTTATGGGCCCAAGGTTTCTAGCCATTGGACTCCAAGCACAATGTCACATCTCGCAAGGTCCAATAAACGAAGATGAGGATTTAGCAAATTACCTTGCACCTTCAACTACGTTGTTTTGCAGATTCCCTCACTGCTAAGGCCCTGTCCATTGGCCACTCGAACCTTTAAATGCACTGAATAATCTATTGGTAGCTTCAATTTTGACGCTAAGGCTGAATCTATAAAGTTATGCGAACTCCCCGATTCCACTAATATTACCACTTGCTCCCCAAGAATACTTCCCATTAAACATATTGTTCTCACAGTGGGAGTTCCTGCTATGGCCGCTAAGCAAATTTCCAGCTCCTCCTTGCTACTGGGTAGTGTTTCTAGTGACAGTTTTTCCTCTTTTTCCTCACCCGGTGGCTCTTCTTCTTTATCCACCTCTTCTTTATTCACTTGTATAAAGTAAATACGAGGATTCTTGCAAGTGTATTGAGGATTCCACTTCTCATCACAGTGATAACACAAGCCCTTGCATCGCTTCTCATCCATTTGCACAGAAGAAACTGGTTTAGTGCCCCCATAGGCTTCCTCCACTTGTTGTAATTATCACTCGAGTAAAAGCCTTGGGAATAATTGCCCCTCCCCCAACATAATGTATTCTCTCTCCCATAGGTTTACTGAATTTTTTGGTGTTGTTAGGATACTTTTCTTGCATTTTTGCTAACCCATATGCTGCATTTAAATTTACAAGATTTTACATCCGGACCGGGATATGAAATTCATCTCTTAAGCCACTAAGGAAGCAGCTAAGCTTGTGAGGATCTGAGAGGCCTCTCAAGCAATTGGACCATGCCTCAAATTGGCCCATGTACGCATGCAGCCACATTTATGGTTTGTTTCAGCCTTGTCAACACTTCCATCGGATCATCATAAGCCGTGGTTCCAAAGTGAAAAAGTAAGGAATGGGAAAAGGCTTCCCAATCACGGAATAAGCCCCCATCAGAGGCATTTTGGAACCACACCAATGCATCCCCTTCCATATGGTAAAAGGCAATCAATAACCTTTAAGGCAGTGGTGTTTGATGGAACTCGAAATATTGGTTGGCCTTAAACAGCCAAGCAGTCGGATCAACACCGTGGAAATGAGGAAAGTCGAGTCTAACCCCTTTGGGGTTGAATCTTCTCGAGTCTGGAATTTCAAGGTCCAGGTCATGGTGTGGGGGTGGGGGTGGAGGAGGAGGAAGATTGTGTTGTTGGTTGAAAAGGGTTCGTAACATATCTTTGATTTCTTGAACATCAGTCTTCACCATACTAACATTTGTTTTCAATTCCAGGATTTCATGTTGGTGAGTCTCCACTTGATGCTGCAAGAGTTCATGTTGGTGTTTAGATCTTGTATTTTGTATATGTTTGTGTGGGTATTTTCTAGGTTGGATATTGAAGAATGTATACTCGGTAGGATCTGTTTTGGGTGGAAATGGGTAGGATCGATGACACTTGATATCAATTGTTAAGACGCCCAATGATAAACAGTAAACTGTATATGAAATAAGGCAATCACAATGAAAAAGATGAACACGCGGTGATAGAAAATACCTCAAAAGTTCATACGCAGTAGGGGATTCGAGGTCCCCACTTCCTCCTTAGACAAATACTAAAATCCTTAGACAAATACTAAAATTAGATGAAAAAAATGCTCCAGAATGCCCAGATCGCATCACTGGCATGATACTTAACAAACTCAATAGAAAATTACATAAAAGACCCTTTAAGTTTTCTTCTAGAAAGCTATTGAAACTTAACCGTTTAAATATACTAAACGATGCGTTTCTTACAATAAACCCATTATTGAAATAACATCAAAATGTGCATTTTCTTCTTATTAAACCAACGACGCCATATGATAATGTTGCTGTGCGTTTTGCCTTTTGCCTTTATACGAAGTCTCATTTTCGATTCCTCCTCAAATTTCACCTATGCAGGTCAAGTCTCTCACCACCGCCCTAAAGCTCGCTCCTTTAGCTTCCATGGATCTCCAAACTCGAAGGTACCTAACACTCTCTCTCATCAGCTCTCTCTCTCATCTCGGCTCTCTCTCGCCGACTCTATCTCTTTCCTCGACTCTCTCTCACAAATCTCTCTCTCATTGTCTCTCACTCTCTCTCCTCGACTCTCTCTCTCATCCCTCATCGTCTCTCTCTCTCATCAGATCTCTCTCTCCTCGACTCTCTCTCTCATCAGACCTCTCTCATCCCTCATCGTCTCTCTCTCTCTCTCTCTCTCTCCTCGGATATCTCTCTCTCATCACCTTTCTCTCTCATCCATTAGTTCTCTCTCCAATTCGTCTCACTCTCAACTCACTCAATGAAATGGAGCGTTTGCAGCCCATGTCAGGTGTGCGCCGAATGTAGCGAAACAGTGGCTGGTCCTAAAAATATTTCTTTTTTTTAGATCAGTCGAGTCATACGGGTTCGACCCAAATGTATTTTGAAGGTTCAGGTCTGGTCGGTTTGGCACCTTAAATGGAGTTTCTCGGGTCGGGTCGGGTCGGGTCGGGTCGGGTATTTTCAGCTCAAGTTGCAGGCCTAGAGTAGAGTTTTCCTAATTGTAATATTAGAAAGACAAGTATTTGCATAAGAAATTGTAAATTCAGTACTCAAGAGTCAATTAATAATCACACGAATTTTTCTTTAAATAATCTATAGAGTAATACCAAAATAGATGATCTCGATCTTCTTTGATAGCTAGCGTTATTAATTCTACACGAATTGATGCTAGTGATATTGGTGGAAGCTGGAGGCAGCAGATGACATGACCAATATCATTCATTACTATAAGGATTGGATCAAAAGAGACCCCAATGAAGAAAGAAAATATGTACATCATGAAGTCCTCCTTAAGTAGTATAAGGATTAAGACAAGTTTCGCATGTCAAACGGAAATCATCTCCAAGGATCCAGACACCGACATTGCGTCAAGAAAATATGTACATCATGAAGTCCTCCTTAAGTAGTATAAGGATTAAGACAAGTTTCGCATGTCAAACGGAAATCATCTCCAAGGATCCAGACACCGACATTGCTGACGCGCTCATCCCTTGCTTTGCCTTCGTTCAAAGAAAAAGTAGAAAATAGATGTAAAAAAAAAAAAAAAAAAAAACCACGTTATTGGGAGAAACAAAACAATATTAAAATAATTTATACAAAGTATTAGCATCGGTCGATCGAAGAACCAAACCTTATAAGAAAAGGTGTTCTTCCAGATCTTGTCCAGCTCATCGAAAACAACGCCAATGTTCGGGCGACCGATACTTGTGTTGGAAACGCAGAGGACCGCCACTTGCAAGATTGATTGGAAGTCCGCCTTGTTGAAATTTCCTTTTAGCGTTTGATCTTCAAAATCTGAGACTGGACGTTTTCCCATATTTACGTCCTTTGCCTGCAGAATCAAATTATTTATTGATTAGACTAACTACGTACCTAATTCTCTCCGTACCTAATAAACCTAAATCCAACAGAGATAATGACTATTTTGGGTAAGTTGTTTTCCATGCTTTCGATTCAAGTCTCACTAACGATATCATGTTTTCGACAAATTAAGAAATTTTGTCGGATCATGTGCTTTTTTAAAAAAAATTAAAAGAAATTTTTCATTTTTATGTTTTTTTCTCCAATTAAATACTATAAAAAATTAATACAATTACTTGTGAGTCTCACCACATTAAATACTATAAAAAAAAAGTCAAACTAATCTCATCTATCTCTATAAACAAATACACATATCATCTTATTTCATTTATACTCAACACTATTCGCACATATCTTTAAAATCTCATCTCATCTCTGAAAATAAACGAGACCAAATTTAATTTGTCAGATCATGTGTTTTTTTTTCCTTAAAAGAAATTTTTAGTTTTTGTGTTTTTACCATGTAAATCTTTACTAATTATCATGTAAATGAAAAAAAAAAAATAGAAACGATTTATACAATCTCAGGAGGTGTGAAAATCTGGCACATTACTTATTCTAAAATATATGAATAAATTTGAAACTCACATAACAAATATTTTTTTTTTTTAAAAATATGTGAGATTTACACACCATAAAATTATATCTTTAATATATTAAAATAGGTCGATTTAAAAATTTTGAAAAACAAAAAAAAAATAAAAAAATCTTCCAAAAGTAGTGACTGTACCTTTCTTGTCAGCTGGTCTCTGGCATCAAGATCTAATTCGACTGCTTTCTGTCCCGAAAGAAGTTGGAGAGCAACAATGCCAAAACTATAAATGTCACTGGCACAGGTAAGCTTGGCATTGCTCATGTATTCTGGATCCATATAGCCTATAGTTCCTCTCACATCGGTGAAGACCTTTGTCTCTTCGATACCCAACATTTTGGCTAAACCGAAATCGGATAGCTTGGGTTCCATTTTCTCAGTCAAAAGGATATTTGTAAGCTAATTAAGAAGCCAACACGCAACATAATTAATTTTCAAATTACTAAATTAATATAGATTAACTGAAAAAATGTGTACGTTGTCCCATGCATGAAAGAAAACAAGAAGCTCAATTGCCAATTGACCACCCATAAAGAAATATTATCGCTACACTAAGAGATCAAGCGCAGCCAATATTGTATATTTATAATTGGAAAATACTTTAGTCACAAAGTAATTATATAAAAATAAACCTACAAATCGATATGACTTGATGTGATATGTCAAATAATTATAAAGTTATTTTTATTATAAATGAGATCTAACAGATTCTATGAAACCACGTAAATTTATAGATTTATTTTATATAATCTTTTATCTATGTAGCGGTTCTCTTTATAATTACCTTAATATCTCTGTGAACAATGCAGCCATCTATATAACGATGGAGATACCTCAGTGCAAGGGCACAATCTCTTAAAATCCTTACTCTTGTTTCCCATGTCAAAACAGTATCTTTTCCTGAAAATCAAACAAAGACAATGTCAATTATCATTCTTGCTTAACCTCTAGCTAGATTTTTGTTGGGGCATTATAAGAAAATTGTTTATTTGTGATCAGTTATTTCTAACGAAATGACTATTTCCTAATAAAATAAATCTGTTTTCATCTTAAATAGTTATTCTCTTGCAAATAAACAATCACAAATATCCGTTTTTCTTATAGTCGTGGTACACATGATCCTCCCCAAAACATCTTGAAAGTGCCAATTAAAGTAGTGCTAGTTCTGATCACCACGTCAGAATACATTTTTTTTTTTTTCTCTTAAAATGAAAGGTATTGCCTAGATACAAAATAGAAACAAGCAAATAGAGATAGAGTTGCGCGTAAAATTACTCTTTATAAAATTATAAAGAATTAGTAAAAAGAGATCATAAGAGTTGAGAGGGAATTTATATATACGCACGCAAGAGATGTTGAGCCAGATTGCCCGCTGGACAAAATTCATAGACAAGATATTGCTCGCCATCTTCGACGCAGAAACCGACGAGGGAAACTAGGTTTTGATGCCGAATCCTGGAAAGACCTTCGACTTCCTTTTTAAAAGAATCGTAGTCGTTGCTTTTATTGATGTGCTTGATGGCGACGGCTTGTCCACTGGGCAGAATGCCTTTGTAAACATTGCCAGCGCTTCCCCGCCCAAGGAACACTTTTCCATGATGATCATCTAAATCCATGGCGTACTCAATCTCAGCCTTGGAGAATCTATAGAGGCCAGACCACGCCGTGATTACTTGTGATTTTGCTGGTTTGAGAGGCTTCTTCTTCGTCACATTTTTTATCACCACAATAATGAACACTAGCATGCCGATCGCTATCAGGATTGCCAATAGTGCTTTTACCACATAATCTGATAATCTAAATGATTTCTGTGAGTTTTAACTTAATTTGATAATTCACTTATTATATATATATATATATATATATATATATATATATATATATATCATGTATAATATGTAATTAAGTGGCATGGTAGTTCTACTTACAGCGGATTTTGATGAAATCATCATCCTTATATGCTTCTGTGGACAAAAAAAAAAAAAAAAAAAAAAAAAAAGCTTATAATATTACCGCATACAAATAATATAAAGCTCATAATATTATTGAATGACCCATCAATTAGCTATATTAACTTAATTAGTTATATAAAGTACGTAGTTTCATTTAATAATTATAGTTATTTCTGCGCATATATATATATATATATATATATATATATACACACACACACACACACATAGCAACTAAAGTACTTAGGCATCATGAGCAAAATATGAGACTTATGGATAAAGTTTAAAAGTCCTCCGTCGACTTATCCTTCACCCATTTATTGATCTCCTACTCTCCTTATACATTACATTGGAAAAAAGATCCCTCAAGTTCTTGCATGAACTTTGAGTCTTTTAAGTGGGAGAGTTAGGGCTAGCTTGGGTAACAAAGTATTCTCAAGTCTTCTGTAAATAGTAGTGAAAAGTAATGAAAAAGTAATAATAGAATATTAAATAGTAGTGAAAAGTATGTGAAAAGTAATAATAAAATAATGAATAGTAGTGAGATATTCTGTTCTCAATACCCAAACTAGACCTTATAGACCTATAAAATAGATCTTACAATATTTATTGTTCAGGCCCAGTTTGTATTCGCAAGTCATCTCAACTCATTTCAACTCATCTCACTACTATTCATTATTATTCATCAACTTTAACTCACAAATCTCACTACTATTCACAACTTATCTTACTACTATTCACAACTCATCTCAACTCATCTTCGAATCCAAACGATATTAATGTTATTCAAAATATATATACTTACAAGAATAAATAATATATATATAGGATTCACTTTTTATTTCTATCACTCTCTTAAGATCTTCAAATTCGAATTTAAATGAACCTTGATAATTCCAACCCTGTAGTCATTAATCTTGTTGGGAAGTGACAGCTCTAACCATCCATATACTATAGTAAGAAAACGACAAAACGGTGCAAAATGTATTACCTTATCAGTTTGACATTTGATCAACTTGTAAAGTCAAAATGCATAGCTTAATTATAAGGGTCCCTAATATATATTTTATATATATATATATATATATATATATATATGACATTAATTAATTATATATATCGTAGAAAGAGAAATGATGGATGTAAAAGGAAAAAGCGTAACAAACATAATATATATGTAATTGTGACGGTCTTACCAACATGATCTAAAGCAGCAGGCAAACATCGATTAAAGCTGTCTATCATCGCCAAGCCACCACTTTCATCCGATTGCCCGGCTGCAACAGAAACAACAGCAGCTACGGCACATATACTTCTTTCTGTGTTGTTTTTCTTGTCCCCTACTTCAGAACGATTTAATAAAGTTTCCTTCAGGTCTAATATTGCACTCGTGCAATTTGCACAAGCCTCTTGAAATGTAACAGCCGACACAAAATTATTTCTAGAGCACTTTCCCGATGCAATCCGGTACGACTCCTCTTCCTTAACGGTGGCCAGAGATAATTTGGAGCACTGGCTGCTTCCATAGAAAATGTCTTCAATGCCGCAAGAAATGTTTAACAGCACTATGGGGTGAAAGCAGGTTTCCAACAAATCTTCGGAAGCAAGGAGCTGGTTGCCCTGTGTTCTACGAGCGTAAAGGGCCATGGATTGAGACCAGATTTCTAGGCGATTCCGACAGCACAGAGTTTTGGGGAAATTGTTCCAGTTGTCTATTGTTTCATTGATGTCATGGCATGGATATTCATAATTAGGGACTGGGTAGAGTGGATGATCAGTGGAATTAAACAGATCACTGCAGTTAGCTGCATGCATGCCCAGAAAGGTGAAACCATTTTCATTAATTAATACACGCATATATGCAATCTCTTGTGATTGTATAGTATTAAGGGTAATGTTATCCTTACATTTTCTTTACCATTTTAGTACTCAATTTTTATTTTTTATTTGAATCTGGATTGAAAGTATCAAGAAATTATCTTCTCGCATAATCTAGAAGAATTTAAATAAATTTAATCATTCAACAAATGATGTAATTTAACTAAAAATAAATTCAATTTTATAAAAATTGACACAAAAAGCACAAGAAAGTCAATTTTTATAAAATTAAATTTATTTTTAATTAAATTATATGGTTATATTGGTTGATTGAATTTTTTTTTTTTTTTTTTTGAGATTATGCAGGAAGATTATTTTTAATCCAGTTTCAAATAGAAAAAAGAGCAAAAAAATAATGAAATAGTAAAACAATAATAAAGAGATATCATGATTATTCTAGTAATAATTGTAGACTTCTACGTATGTATATAGAAGGAGAGAGAGAGAGAGAGGGGGAGAGGGAGAGAGAGAGGGAGGAAGAGAGAGAGAGGGTCGAGGAAGAGAGAGAGAGAGAGAGAGTAAAGGCACCTGCAGATGGATTTGGTGTAGGTGAAGCAATTGCAAGTGTGTTGATGAAAATGGAAGTAATAGAGAAGAAGGTGAGCTTTAAAGCCGAATGGATCGACTTCATAGTACTGCCCAAACCAAACCTAGCTAGCTAGCTAATCACTTAACAGTAGCTGAAAAGGAAAAGTAGTGAGTTTTTTGTAACGTAGGAGAAGGGCCACGAGAAACCAAAAATTTTCTTGTAGAAGAGAGGAACCGTGTTAGTTATAGATGATCTTTTCTTCGAACCTAACGACCAAAATGCCGTATATACTCTGCTTCCTAGCAGTCTCCGTGCTTACAGCCAGCACTAAGCCCTTGATGTTGCCGAACGTGGGGATATTATATATATGTTATTAGAATATTATTAATTTCTTAATGATCAATTAATTATGTACGTGGCATCCTCATCTCTTTATTATTGCCAAATAAATTAACATTGAATTCAACAATTATCCTACCATATGTAACTTTGATTTATATCCTAACCAGTATTGATTTATAATTTAAACCAGCTTTATATTTTTTAAATTTTTTTGTTTAGAGAAAACTTCCAGAAATTTTTCGATGAAATCATGTAAGAAATTATGTCTTCTATATTGAGAAGAATCATGTGGCTGATCACATATATTTAAATACTTTGATATTGGTACTTTGACTTCTACAAAATTTTCACTACGGGTTCTGTGGGTTTGTTGGAGAACACAGAGTTATTATATATATGTTACAAAAATTTAGATTTTTTGTGAGGATTTTAAAATAATTTGCGATGGAAAAGAAAAACAACCAATGAATTAAGGTAGTTTTTTTGTGATAGTTAATTAATTTCAAGCTAGAAACAGTTTCATGATTTAGTTAAGGAAGGAAAAACCTCTCTGCCTAGTCGATTCTCCTAGGGTTTCTATAGTGGCTTTTGTCGCCCACCAGGGGTTGGCGCCTTACTGCAGGTCCTAGTGGCCCTCGAGATAGTTTGGAGGTGCAAGATGCGGTAAAGACAGGAAGGGGTTGGGAAAAATCATCTTCAGGGGCGGCACAATTTGCTGATGTGATTGTCTCTAGGCCACAACTTTTACCAGAGGTTGATATACCTCTACGTGAACCATGTTATAATGATGGAGAGATGTTTCATCCTCTCCAAAGAGGAGATTAAACAGTCGGCGAAGCCTTTTAGATTTTCAGTGGCCATAAAATTTTTGAGACGTCGCCCTTCGCTGGATCATGTGAGGGGTTTTATTAAAACTCGGTGGGGGCTGAAATCGATGCCGATGGTAGGTCAGCTTCGGAATCCCAGGAATTTTTTGGTGCGATTAGCTAACGAGGAGGATTTTGTGACAGTAATGTCAAGGGGAAATGCAAAGATGGAGGGAGTTCTGTATAGGGTGTTCCATTGGACGTCAAATTTCAGTGAGGAAGATGATTCATTGTTGGTTCCGGTTTGGATTGCACTCCCAGGCCTGCCTCCAAATTATTTTCATGTATCAATTTTGAAGAGTATTGGTGGAGGGTTTGGAAGGATTTTGAAGAGGGATAATGCTACGGCTTGTGTGACGCATCCAGAGGCAGCACGTATTTGTGTAGAAATAGATGTTTTGAAGCCTTTGAGGCATTCCTGCTAGCTTGGTGTCCCAGGACTTGAGAATAGCCATTTTCAAGAGGTGAATTATGAGGTGCTGCCCACATATTGTAACCGTTGTCGGAAGTAAGGACACGTAGAACAAAGATGTGGAAGACGCAATCATGCAGAGAACACTGTTATGCAAGCTGGTGGAAAGAGTGAGGGGGTAAAGACCTGGCCAAACAGATGTGGAAGGTTGTAGGCATTAAACATCCTAATAAGAATCCACCATTGGTAGAGTCTGAGGTGTTCTTAGAGAGAAATGTGCGACGTGAGGCCTTGCTGCAAGGGATTAATTTACATCGGAGTGAAGCTAAGAAGAATTTTTTACCTGTGTTGTATGTGTATCCAAAAGGGGAGGTTCTTGAACATTGCCAACCAAATGAGATTGCGAAACCTGTGAATGTGCCGTTGGTTTGTGAAAAAGAGTCTCTATCTGTGAAGGTGCCGATGGTTGGTGATAAGGAGGTGGAAGGGATTGGTGGTGCGATTATGGAGAGTAGGTTTCATGTTGGCCTACATGATGAGAATGGCAGTAGTTGGTATGATCTTACGAAAGATGAGGAAGAGCAAGCTGAATTTGTAGGGAACTCTGTCGAAATGCCTCCGCCAAGTAGTTCATTGAAGTTTATTGATGAAACACTAGAATGTGAATTAGTATATTTGGGTGGGAA